>NC_058082.1:188778503-189063542 GCF_014858855.1 Bufo gargarizans
CATCCCAGTACCACCACACCAATGGGGCTGAGCTGCAATAAGCCATGTGACCGATGTATGGTGACGTCACATAGCCTAGGAAGAGGCCGCGGTGCTTATGGAGCATTGACCCAAGCCAATCTGATATTGATGATCGACCCAGAAGATAGCTAATCAATATAATTTGCCAGATAACCCCTTTAACTATATTGCAAGTGCATGGAAGCAACATGGTGTTGTAGTAACACACCGCAAATCACTCCATTGCTTGTGTTTCTTTCTGAGAGAAGTCAAAGGTATGATTTTCACAATGTAGTAAATCTAAATCTGGGTGAGACAGCAATGATATTGTGAACAGCAAAAATAATTGATGACAATGCTTTAGTAATTTCGAAAAATCTGTTTCTATGAGCCAACACTGCCACATTGTAATCACTATAAACATGCCTCTTCTGGCTTACCTTGCTTTTATTGGAAAATTCTGGCTCATGTCTCGTAAAACCTTCAACGCTTCATAAACAGGAGTGGAACAAATTTTTGAGGCTGCTTGAAAGCTGAGATCTAAAAAAAAAAAAAAAAAAAAAAAAAAAAAGATAAAAAAAAAATAAACACATAAAAAGCACACAAATGTGCAGCCGAATAAACTTGCAAAACTGTGGTGTTCTTTGCATCAATTAACAGATTGCTCACAGCAGAGCACATTTCACAGCATTTCTGACACATCCTTCCAATTAACGGGGAAAAAAACAATGCATCACATATTAAACTCATATAGGCCGACTTTGATTCTAAATCGTAGCATATTGTTCCCCATAGAGGACTTCAGTAGCAAGGAACAGAAAACTTATTTGATGCCATATGTACTTTACCTACAGTTTCTTGGCAGCTTGCGAAAATTGTATGAGCAAAGAAAAATGCTCATTCAGAAAGATATTTTATCTAACATTATAATGTAAAAAAAAATTCTACTGTTTCTTACAATTAAAAACTTAGCGAGTCTGACACCTGGGACTCCTGCCAATCAGCTGTTTGAGAAGAGATCGGTGCTCCTGTGAGTGCCGCAGCCTTCTTGCATCTTACCAAGAACAGTGCTGTACAATATATAGCGGGATTACAGCTCAGCCCCATTCACTTCTATGGGGCTACCCTGCTCCTAGGCCATGTGACCGATGAACGTATCACTGGCCTAGGAAAAGCTGTGAGAAGGCTGCGGCGCTAGTGTGAATGCCGTTGCCTTCTCAAACAGCTTAAAGTGAACCTGTCACCTCCAAAAACCATCCTAAGCAGCCAGCAGTACCTGACAGTAGCCAGCAGCGTGTTTCCGACAATAATTTTCTTCCTGAAGGCTGATGCGGCTAAAGCTCAAAAAACGCTCTTATCCCCTGCCGGCGCGCTTCTCTAGTCATGCTTGAAGTCAAGGGGAAAACGGCCTCCTTGCTTCAAATCAAGATAACCACACCCCCTTCCCTGCCCCTTCGCTGTGACTGACAGCCGGCAGTTCAGTCACAGCGAAGGGGCAGGGACGGGGGTGTGGTTATCTTGACTTGAAGCAAGGAGGCCGTTTTCCCCTTGACTTCAAGCATGACTAGAGAAGCGCACCGGCAGGGGATAAGAACGTTTTCTGAGCTTTAGCCGCATCGGCCTTTAGGAAGAAAATTATTGTCGGAAACACGCTGCTGGCTACTGTCAGGTACTGCTGGCTGCTTGTAATGGTGTTTGGAGGTGATAGGTTCCCTTTAACGGCTGGGGTGCCAGGTGTCAGACCCCCACCAATCAGGATAGGATATCAGTATAAAACTCATGGAAAACCCCTTTAAGTAACAAAAAGGAAATGCAGTGCAGCATTATCCCACAAAAAAAGTAAACAAATCCAACTTAATCCCGGTAGATTGATGGGACATCAGGATGAAATGATCACAGATGGACAAGGATTTAGTGCTAAAAGTCTTATATAGAAAGGTCAGGATTTCAGAATTCACAAGTCTTCTGTACCTGCTAATGGAAGTGCTGGTGTTCAAAGAGACAGGATTATTTCAAGGACCTAATATTCTACAATGAGAAGTTGGAAGGAATTTGTGCTTTACTCCAGCACCTGTGGCTGTACTTGAACTCGCACAAATCAATGCAACTTTTACAATTTATAACAAGTAGAGTTCAGGTGCCTGAAGGAAACGTGCCTTATGTGAGAAACAAATCCTTATATGGGATTTATAGCAAGATGAACACTTCAGTAATCAGTTACCAAATCCTCGTTGAAAGTGATAACTCACACTGATGGAGTTTGCCCGATTTCCGATACAAACTTTGAAAATACTGTGCAGTACATTAACTTGATAAGAAATTCGGTCTCATTAGGGTCAGTTCACATGGAGTTTTTTGGAGGAGGTTTTGAGGCAGATTTTTTCAGCCACAGCCAGAAGTGGATTATACTTCTTCCTGTTGGATCTACTTCTGGCTTTGGGTGAAAAACCTGCAGGAAAATGGGTCTAACAACCTCCTCCCAAAAAACTATTGGGATCATTTATCAAACTGGCGTTAAGTAGAACTGGATTAGTTGCCCATAGCAACCAGATTCCACATTTCATTTTCCAAACAAACTGTCAAAAATGAAAGGTGGAATCTGATTTGTTGCTATGGGCACTAAGCCAGTTTTACTTTACACCAGTTTGATAAATGACCCTGTGTGTGTGAACCTACCCTTTGTCAGAAAGAAAAGTCAGATACCTCAAAATAACCCAATGAACATTACACGTCAATGAGGTCAGACGTGCGGTATTGGCATCTGTTATTCAGATCCAGCAAAGCATTGTGGCTTCAGTTTATATGGAAGGTATTATGTGGATGGCAAAAGAGCCTTATTTTTTTAGATTTTTATTTTTTTTTTACTTTAACAAATTTTATGTAAAACACAGCCTTATGTTTCAGGACCCGGGCTATGAAAAGAAACCGTTATAGCAATCATTGTAAAAATAAAAATTTATGAAATGAGAAACAGGCTTCCTTACTTCTTACTGCTACAAGGAACACACTGATCTTAACATTATCTGGCTTTGCTAGAACTCCTCCTCCTCTAGACATGTGGTTAAGCCAAGGGTGGTGTTCTTTTCTGTACACGTATACACAGTCTGTCTGATCTACTTCCCCTTTCCCACTGCAGATGGCCTTGAACGTTCTGTCCTTTCTGGCCACCCCATCTGCTGTGAACAACTTTCAACATATCTTTGCTGCTAAAAATGAGAAACACAGGCAAGAGCAGTGTGTGTTAAATCTATGTAAGAAGCAGCAGAACAACAAGCTATGTGAAGGTGTTACACAGACTCTGTAACAACAATATGGTAGGACGTTTTTAATGAAGACTGTGAAGAAATTTGCTTAACTTTCATTCAGGAAGGAAATATCAAATAAAAATAAGCCAGTGCAGAGGTGTCCTATAGCTTTTGGTGTCCAAGATTTTACAAGTGAATCTCAATAGTTGATGTCTGATCGGCAGGGTCCATGACCTCACCGATAAGCTGCATCACAACACTGTGTACTGGACTGAGCTGATTACTACGGTATATTGCTGTTCCCATTCTCTTCAGTACTCTCTGAACGGAGAGGTGTAGTTCCATGGGTTGACTACTGCAGAGCTACTGCAGAATAGCTTATCAGTGGTGTGTTGAAACCGATCAGATTGTAAAATCCTGGACAACCCCTGTAAATATTTCACTTTTAATTTACTTTACAATTTTTTTTGCACAACTTAAAAGAACAGTCTCCCAAGGCAGACTATAGCAACAACTGTAATCAATAATTATGCGAAATATAGAAAACAAAGACTGAATACACATAACAAAATCAATTATGTAAATTACAAAACACTATCATACTAAGTCTATCACCTTAAATGTTGAGTCACCTGAGGTTGACTTCTAAAACGTAAAACTCCACAGTAAGAACTAACTAGTAAACAAGGCATCAATTCTTTGGTATACTCATCAGCTTTTAATAAGGCTGTCAATATTTTATTTCCTTTCTATAAAGCTTGCAGCTAGAAATACTATAGTGTATTGTGATTATATGCTGAAGTTGGCAGAGCTCCACAAAACACAAGCAAAATGAAAGCAATGAATTCCGAACAGATTCTGAGTATAGCAGGGTCTGTTATAAAAATAAAATGGCCAACTGTAATGATCGGTTATTGCAGACCAAGTAGTAAGAGAACACTCATTTTAATAAAAGCAGCAGCCAGAGACAGAATTCAATAATAATGCAGTGAGAAGGCAGTCATGACCATCCAAAATAATTTCTCAACTGGAAAATGTTCTGAAAATAGGTTTATTGGTTTTCTCAAGATAGCATGGGGGCTCAATCACAAATGCTGTAAGTCAGGAATTTAGGGTAAAGTCACAAAATTCAGTGCAAATAGTATTTTGGGCAAAAAAAATTGGTGACTTTTTTGGGGGTCACTTGATACACCCTGTGATGTCGGAGAATGTGCTTATGACGAGATGCATACCTCGTCAAAAATTAGGAGCATCTACTGGCAGTCCATGACCTACACTGAAATTTACTCCAGATGTAGATTTAAAAATGGTCATTTATGCCTGGAAACAGGAGTAAATGTTGGTGAATTTGCCAGGGCCGGTGGCTCCACCCCACTACTCCCCGTAGCGAGTATGGTGTAAAAAAAAAAAATGTCTTGTGCACCTAAATTCAAGCGCAAAGGTTTTTTAAAAGTTGCAAAATGGGTCTTAGTGGCATAGGTGGTCATGATACATGACCCCCTTTATGATTTACACCATTGCTACTGTAATGCATCATCTTCGGCTAGAGTAATAAAGAAATTATTAATTGCAATTGGAGCCCACTCTGAAGTTGTTTTTCTGCTTCTAAGTTACAAGGCCCTAAGATGGAGTATGAACAGGACGAGCACCCTACAAAAGGCCTAAGTTGGATGAGTGCCGTGGCCAGTATATTTACATAATTATATAATTTGATCTTCCATATGTGATTCAATATGTCTTAAAAGTGATTATTCCAAAAATTAGAAAATAAAATCTAGAGTATTACATACAGTTTGCAGATTTTTTACTCATCCCATCAGCAGCTCTGGTCTCTTCACTTTCTAACAAGGAGTGCTGTGCTATTAGCCCTGGTTAATTCTTCCTTCAGAGAAAATACTCACACACAGCCCAAGCAATTCCACTAATAAATAGCACTATGGTATGCAATGCTATCCCTCCAATTCTTTCTTCACTGTCAAAGAGAGAGATATATTTATATGTACTTAGAAGTAGGGATGACTGACTGGTGTCTATGCCACTTCACCTGCTTAAGGGTCTATTCACACGTCCGTTGTTTCTTTCCTGATCTGTTCCGTTTTTTGCGGAACAGATCTGGACCCATTCATTTTCAATGGGTCATGAAAAAAAAAAAAATCAGACATTGTGCTGTCTGATTTTTTCCAGGACCCATTGAAAGTGAATGGGTCCAGATCTGTTCCGCAAAAAATGGAACAGATCAGGAAAGAAACAACGGACGTGTGAATGGACCCTAACTATGAGATCACTACACCAGCACTGAGAGGAAAAAGATAACAGAGAAGTTACTGAGCAGGTCTGTCTACCACTGAATGTAGGAGAAGGTAGATCAGAATTTCAGCCCCAGGAGAAACAGATGGGTGCTACTAGAATGGCAAATGTAATCTACATAAAACTAATAATATTTCATTTGAAATCCCCTACTCACTGTGTAGTAAGGCTACTTTCACACTTGCTCTTTTACTAGATCCGGCAGGGTTCATCAAAAACCTTTCCGTTACCGATAATACAAACGTCTGCATCAGTTATGAACGGATCCGGTTGTATTATCTTTAATATAGCCAAGACGGAACAGTCATGAACTTCACTGAAAGTCAATAGAGGACGGATCCGTTTTCTATTGTTGCAGAGAAAACGGATCTGTCCCAATTGACTTGCATTGGGGGTCATGCCGAATCTGTCTTGCTCAGCATCCCGGGACGGAAAGCAAACTACAACATGTTTCGGTTTGCTCTCCGGTATGGGAACGCAACCAAAAGGAACGGAATGCATTTTGGAGCATTTCTTTCTGTTCAGTTGAGTTTTATCCCCATTGACAATGAATGGGGGCAAAACTGAAGCGTTTTTTTCCGGTATTTAGCCCCTATGACGGATCTCAATACTGGAAAACTAAAACGATAGTGTGAAAGTAGCCTAATACTTTTTGTGGGTTAAAATGTCACTGTACTTTGAAAAGCAAAAAATAAAAAATAAATGGATCAGTGGACCTATGAGTGCTGAGACTGTCACTATCACATTTCAAAAGTTAAAAGGTGCAGTGACACTATAATATTCTCAAATCGAACACAAACACACACAACTCAGGCAAACTAAGAAATCATATGGTGCTCTTTATTTATAAATTATGCCTAAACTATCAATCAAAAACAAAACATTTAGGTTAGTAGATAGCTACCATAATTATCATACTCATCTGTAGTCATTTAAATAAGTGCAGTCTACAGAGGGAACAGGCGGCAAATAAGAAAGGTGGCAAGGTGACAACTGTAGCCGACTTGTAGCCAAAACATGCTATTTTTGACTATGGAGAGTGGTTTTAATGTAGGTCAGTAGGTTACCTAGCACGAAGTCTAAAGAGATACTCTTCGTTCTTTGTCTTCTCCCACAACATGTCTATCAATCTTGTAGAGGCCACACTCATATTCACTCCACTGTCTCTTTTGCATTTAGTAGGACTGGGAGAAACTCAACTAAAGTTCCTTCTCTGTCACCAGTTTAGACCCCTCAAAATGCTGACAGAGCTAGATAGGTGGGGGTAAAGTGGTTTATACATATGTATGTTGGTGGCTGATCATGTTTCTTCGATGATCAAGGGCGAATATATATTAGGTTAGGGCTACATGGCAACTTTTTGTAGCGGTACTGACTGATCTATAACAATCAGTTGCACTACAACTCCACAATTACTAGTGCCATGGACGTGGTCTCTTCAGGTGCAGCATCTGCGATGATGGCTCCCATACACCTTCTCTTTGAGTGACAGCTCAATGTTCTTCTGGTTGTATGCTAGAGCCATTACTGACAGCAGAGGAGGGATTAGGGAGCCTTCAGTGCATTAAGCCCAGAACATTGCATTGCTATGGAGGAGTTCACTTCCTGTGCAATCATGGTGTCAGGGACATTAAACTTCTCCTCCTCAGTCATGCAAACCTCAAGAGCAGCCACTGAGGTACAGTATGTTTAAACCAGGCATGTCCAAAGTGTGGCCCTCCAGCTGTTGCAAAACTACAACTCCCAGCATGCCCTAATAGCTGTGAGCTATCCAGGCATGCTGGGAGTTGTAGTTTTGCAACAGCTGGAGGGCCGCACTTTGGACATGCCTGGTTTAAACAGTTTCACTCCTCATCTTCTGTCAGCAGTTTTGAGGGGTCTAAACTGCTGTCAGACTTACTAATTCCGATGGAAAGCACTTACAGTATTTTTCGCCCTATAAGACGCATTCCCCCCCGAAAAGTGGGAGGAAAATGGTAGTGCGTCTTATGGGGCGAATGCTGCCGTTTACACTGATACACCGCAGGCTGCACAGCGCGGCCGGCGTGTGTATCAGCGAGGAGGAGCTGGGGGCCAGCATCTAGTTTTGTAATGGCAGCGGGGCCCGGTGCAGTCACTGTATTCTATTGCGCCGGACGCTGCTCATTGTACTGCAGGCAATGTTTAACTATAGAATATGTTCGATCCAGCAGCCTGTACTTACGAGCATAACAGGCAGCAGGCTGAGCAGGCAGGCACTGGCAGCATAACTTCCTACGTCACGTGCCTGCTCCGTCCACTTTATGAATGATGGCAAATATGTGGCCACAGGATGAGAAAGGCGCTCATAGGGTAAATAGGTAAAGATAAAACAGCGTTCTTCAATTTAAGGTGAATATGTGCTGCTCACCTGTTTAGGTTGCACCGAATGGGTGCAACCGTGATGAAGATCCGCTGGATTAGCTAGGTATCAGGTTGGAGCTGCCGCGTCCAAAAGGAACCAAGGGCGAGCGCCAAGTCGCCACTTCGTTAATTACTGGTTGACGTGAGGCGCAAATCACAACCGGTTTTGACAAGTACGGGTTTATTGAGAGACGACGCGTTTCGGGGTGCGCATGATCCCTTTATCAAGTCTGGTGTGCTGCAGCTGGATGTTTGCTGTTCGTTTAATGCTCCCCAGTCACTTTTACTGACAATGTAGTACAATGCTTTGTCAAAGATGAATTAGATGTGGCTGAAGCGCTGTGGCTTTGCTATTATACTTGGTCAGGCAATGCTGTTGCGGTGGTGAGGCTGATGTAGCTGGGGTATTCTGACCCGGCTACTGCACGAGGTGCGTGCAGTAGCCGGCACAAATATCTGACACATATAGAAAAATAAACCTGGAAACTAACTGCTCCCTGTGTCCTTACAGCACGCACCACGTGCAGTAGCCGGGTCAGAATACCCCAGCTACATCAGCTTCACCACCGCAACAGCATTGCCTGATCAAGTATAATAGCAAAGCCACAGCGCTTCAGCCACATCTAATTCATCTCTGGCAAAGCATTGTACTACATTGTCAGTAAAAGTGACCGGGGAGCATTAAACGAACAGCAAACATCCAGCTGCACCTGCAGCTGTAGCACACCAGACTTGATAAAGGGGTCATGCGCACCCCGAAACGCGTCGTCTCTCAATAAACCCATACTTGTCAAAACCGGTTGTGATTTGCGCCTCACATCCACCAGCTCGCCAGACCATAAAGGTCGTGACGGGCACTGTCAGTACTTTATGAATGAAGCAGGCGGCGCAGGCACGTGACATAGTGAGTTACGCTGCCAGTGCCTGCCAGCCCAGCCTCCTGCCTGCTATGCTCGTAAGTACAGGCTGCTGGATCAAACATATTCTATAGTTACAGTAGATACGATTAGTACAATGAGCGGGGCCCGGTGGAATAAAATACAGTGACTGCACCGGGCCCCCACTGCCATTAAAAAACATGTAGATGTCAGCCCCCACCCCCTGTATTGGGGGTCATTCACAGTGGCTGACACTGTTATTGAGGGGGGGGGGGGGGGAATCTGTGGATGTCAAATAGCATAAGATGCCATTTATCTTTCATCCACAGACACCCCCATAACAGTGCCATCCACAGACACCCCCATAACAGTGCCATCCACAGACACCCCCATAACAGTGCCATCCACAGACACCCCCATAACAGTGCCATCCACAGATCCCCCATAACAGTGTCATTCCCAGGCTACCATTAGTTCAAAGCCCACAAAAAGCACACCTTTTGGTTAAATTTCCCCCCCCCCCCCCCCTATTTTCCTCCTCAAAAACCTAGGTGCGTCTCATGGGCCAGTGCGTCTTATAGGGCAAAAAACACGGCACTTGTAACAAATGGCTGTACAATATAGTGATTTAACCGCCTCAGGACCGCCGTACGCAGGATTGCGTCCTGCTGGCGGCCCTGCTCTTCTGGGTGGACGCATATACGCGTCCTCCCGCGAGAGCCGAGATTTCCTGTGAACGCGCGCACACAGGCGCGCGCGCTCACAGGAACGGAAGGTAAGCGAGTGGATCTCCAGCCTGCCAGCGGCGATCGCTCGCTGGCAGGCTGGAGATGTGATTTTTTTTAACCCCTAACAGGTATATTAGACGCTGTTTTGATAACAGTGTCTAATATACCTGCTACCTGGTCCTCTGGTGGTCCCTTTTGTTTGGATCGACCACCAGAGGACACAGGTAGCTGTGTAAAGTAGCACCAAACCCCACTACACTACACTACACTACACCCCCCCCTGTCACTTATTAACCCTTTATGAACCACTGATCACCACTGATCACCCCATATAGACTCCCTGATCACCCCCCTGTCATTGATCACCCCCCTGTAAGGCTCCATTCAGACGTCCGTATGATTTTTACGGATCCACGGATACATGGATCGGATCCGCAAAACGCATACGGACGTCTGAATGGAGCCTTACAGGGGGGGTGATCAATGACAAGGGCGTGATCACCCATATAGACTTCCTGATCACTTCCCTGTCATTGATCACCCCCCTGTAAGGCTCCATTCAGACGTCCGTATGATTTTTACGGATCCATGGATACATGGATCGGATCCGCAAAACACATGCGGACGTCTGAATGGAGCCTTACAGGGGGGTGATCAATGACAGAGGGGTGATCACCCATATACACTCCCTGATCACCCGCTGTCATTGATCACCCCCCTATAAGGCTCCATTCAGACGTCCGCATGAGTTTTGCGGATCCGATCCATGGATCCGAAAAAATCATACGGACGTCTGAATGGAGCCTTACCAGGGGGGTGATCAATGACAGGGGGGTGATCAGGGAGTCTATATGGGTGATCACCCCCCTGTCATTGATCACCCCCCTGTAAGGCTCCATTCAGACGTCCGCATGTGTTTTGCGGATCCGATCCATGTATCCATGGATCCGTAAAAATCATACGGACGTCTGAATGGAGCCTTACAGGGGGGTGATCACCCATATACAATCCCTGATCACCCCCCGTCATTGATCACCCCCCTGTAAGGCTCCATTCAGACGTCCGCATGTGTTTTGCGGATCCGATCCATGGATCCGAAAAAATCATACGGACGTCTGAATGGAGCCTTACCAGGGGGGTGATCAATGACAGGGGGGTGATCAGGGAGTCTATATGGGTGATCACCCCCCTGTCATTGATAACCCCCCTGTCATTCAGACATTTTTTTGGCCCAAGTTAGCGGAAATATATATATTTTTTTTGTTAGTTTTTTCTTATAAAGTCTCATAATCCACTAACTTGTGTCAAAAAATAAAATCTCACATGAACTCACCATACCCCTCACGGAATCCAAATGCGTAAAATTTTTTAGAGACATTTATATTCCAGACTTCTTCTCACGCTTTAGGGCCCCTAAGTGCACCTTTCCGATTTCGCAGGCCATTTTTTACACATTTTGATTGCAAGGTACTTCACACACATTTGGGCCCCTAAATTGCCAGGGCAGTATAAATACCCCACATGTGACCCCATTTCGGAAAGAAGACACCCCAAGGTATTCGCTGAGGGGCATATTGAGTCCATGAAAGATTGAAATTTTTGTCCTAAGTTAGCGGAAAGTGAGACTTTGTGAGAAAAAAAATCAAAAAAAAAAAAAAAAAAATCAATTTCCGCTAACTTATGCAAAAAAAAATTCTATGAACTCGCCAGGCCCCTCATTGAATACCTTGGGGTGTCTTCTTTCCAAAGTGGGGTCACATGTGGGGTATTTATACTGCCCTGGCTTTTTAGGGGCCCTAAAGCGTGAGAAGAAGTCTGGGATCCAAATGTCTAAAAATGCCCTCCTAAAAGGAATTTGGGCACCTTTGCGCATCTAGGCTGCAAAAAAGTGTCACACATCTGGTATCGCCGTACTCAGGAGAAGTTGGGGAATGTGTTTTGGGGTGTCATTTTACATATAACCATGCTGGGCGAGAGAAATATCTTGGCAAAAGACAACTTTGTATAAAAAAATGGGAAAAGTTGTCTTTTGCCAAGATATTTCTCTCACCCAGCATGGTTATATGTAAAATGACACCCCAAAACACATTCCCCAACTTCTCCTGAGTACGGCGATACCAGATGTGTGACATTTTTTTGCAGCCAAGGTGGGCAAAGGGGCACATATTCCAAAGTGCACCTTTCCGATTTCGCAGCCCATTTTTTACACATTTTGATTGCAAGGTACTTCTCACACATTTGGGCCCCTAAATTGCCAGGGCAGTATAACTACGCCACAAGTGACCCCATTTTGGAAAGAAGACACCCCAAGGTATTCCGTGAGGGGCATGTCGAGTTCCTAGAATTTTTTATTTTTTGTCGCAAGTTAGTGGAATATGAGACTTTGTAAGAAAAATTTTTTTTTATAAAAATCATCATTTTCCGCTAACTTGTGACAAAAAAAAAAAGTTCTATGAACGCACTATGCCCATCAGCGAATACCTTAGGGTGTCTACTTTCCGAAATGGGGTCATTTGTGGGGGTTTTCTACTGTCTGGGCATTGTAGAACCTCAGGAAACATGACAGGTGCTCAGAAAGTCAGAGCTGCGTCAAAAAGCGGAAATTCACATTTTTGGACCATAGTTTGTAAACGCTATAACTTTTACCCAAACCATTTTTTTTTTTGCCCAAACATTTTTTTTTATCAAAGACATGTAGAACAATAAATTTAGTGAAAAATTTATATATGGATGTCGTTTTTTTGCAAAATTTTACAGCTGAAAGTGAAAAAATTTCTTTTTTTTTTGCAAAACAATCGTTAAATTTCGATTAATAATAAAAAGTATAAAATGTCAGCAGCAATGAAATACCACCAAATGAAAGCTCTATTAGTAAGTTGCATGACCGAGCAATAAACGGTGAAAGTAGTGTAGTGCAGAAGTGTAAAAAGTGGCCTGATCATTAAGGGGGTTTTAGCTAGCGGGGTTGAAGTTGTTAAAATAAATAAAAAAAACACTAGTTTTAGTAGTACACCTAAAACACAAGGGATCTTTCGGAAAAAAAATTATCAGTTTATCCGGAACGAAATCCTTGTCCATAAAGGCATATGATCCATGTAATACAGAAGCGTTAATTTAAACATAAATTTGGTTTCCCTTAGTCCTAACAGCAGCACAAGTGGGGAGTTCTCCCCTGTGAAACTAGTAGGACAGGTGGAATTTTTGATGACAATAAATTTCCTACCAAGCAATAATTAAATAATTAGTAGAAAACCCACCCCTATAAAAAGGAACACTGCCCATAATTCAGTGCTTTATAACAAGTAGAAACAAACAAGGGTGGGAAATTTGTGTGCTGCTGTTAGGACTAAGGGAAAACAAATTTATGTTAAAATTAACGCTTCCCTTACATCCTAACCAGCAGCACAAGTGGGGACCTAGCAAGAAACCCAACAAATTGGGAGGGCCTTTCCCAGGTATATAATACCGTTCCCCCTAGTTATTTTTTTTTTTTATGAGAGGGCGGCAGACAGAATGGTACGTCCGAATGTCTAGGCAATAGTGTCTAATGTCTAGGCGATAGTGTCTAATGAAAGTGCTGTGGGAGCTCCAGGAAGCCGCAGCACAAATCTGTTCAAGTGGAACGAGATTCCTTTCTGCAAAAGAAGTAGATATTGCCCTCGTGGAGTGGGCGGTAACGAAGGATGGAGGAGCCAAGCCTTGGGATAAAAAGGCTTCCCAGATTGCCTCCTTTACCCATCTACTCGCAGTCCTGTCCAGATAGATTTTTAGCATTCTGGAAATGTCCAAGGAGCGAAGGGCTTCCTCTTCAGGAGATGATGGAGTAGGACATAGGACCTCCCTTGAGGAACCTCCTGAGTAGGGGGTCTTGAGATAATGGTCTACCTAAAGAGGCAGAGAGAGCACTGATGTGGACTCAGAGTAGACAGGCTTAGACCCTTGTCCAGGCCGTCCTGCAGGAATTGTAAAATAGCTGAAAGAGGAGGATCTGAGGGTACTATCTCTTTAGAAACAATAGACAAATTTTCAGACTCCAGCACTCACTTTTTCTTGAAGTTTCAAGTTCTCCGGCTTTATTATCAAACGTGCACAGATACTGTTACGAATAAGAACTTTCGAAACGCGTCAACAGCCTACACCTATGAGAATCGAACCTTGTATTATCTGTGCACGTTTGATAATAAAGCTGGAGAACTTGAAACTTCAAGAAAAAGTGAGTGCTGGAGTCTGAAAATTTGTCTATTGTTTCTGCTTACCTGTAAAGGAGTTTTTGAAAAAACTAGGACACCGGGCACGCGGATATAAATACTATAAAAAACATATGAGCCGGTATCTTTACTTACATACTATCTCTTTACCAGCACACCACTGTAGAAAGAACTTGTGAATTCTTGAGTACGCCTTGTTTGTAGACTCCGCACGGGAGTGTGAAATAGTTCTCAAGACCTCCGCAGAAAGCCCTGTAGCTTCTAGTGGGGGCCTGTCAATCTCCAGACTGTCAGATTGAGTTTCCTTAGATCTAGGCAGGGGCCTGTGTCCTGATACACAAGGTCCTGCCCCGACTCATCTTCATGACCTGGGTTACCCAAGACCTCTTCGGCCAGAATGGTATTATTGCAATGACCGGGGTCTGGTCTTGTCCGATTTTCGTCAATACCCGTGGTATCATGGAAAGTGGAGGGAATATGTATGCCAGCCTGAACCTCCATGGAATGGACAGAGCATCTATCGCCAAAGGGTTGTCCTCCTTGTAGAGGAAGCAGAACTTGTCCACCTTCGCGTACGACCGGGTCGCCATCAAGTCGATCTCCAGAGTACCCCAACGTAGAGTGATCTGGGAGAAGATGTCTCTGTTCAGTGACCATTCGCCTGGAACTGGTAGACCCCAACTGAGTCGATCTGCAACTAAGTTGAGATCTCCCCTGATGTGAACTGCGGATAGGTGGGATAGACTGAGCTCTGCCCAAGAAAGAATTAGACCAACTTCGTGGAGAAGAGGTTGAGATCTCGTACCTCCCTGTCTGTTGATGTAAGCGACCACAGTCGTGCTGTCCGAATGAACTCTCACCGTCTTCCCGCGAATAAGAGGAGCAAAGTGATAAAGAGCTAGACGTACAGCTCTTAATTCTCTCATATTGGACGAGAGAAGCCTCTCCTGTGGAGTCCAGATACCTTGTACTGGACTGTCTTCCAGATGGGCTCCCCAACCTAGAAGGGAGGCGTCTGTGGTCAATGTGATCCAACGAGGTTGAATCAAGGATCTCCCATCTGATAGGCTCCTCCACCATTTCAGTGAGGACCGGACTTTGATAGAAAGGGAGTGAGTCTTGTCCAACCCCTTTGGGTTGTGGTTCCAGACTGCCAAAGGGCCCAAGGAACTGCTTCTGCAGATGCTGACATGTGGCCCAACATCTTCATAAGTGTTCTGATGATCACTCGACGAGGTGCCATGAGAAACTGAGTGGCTCTTATGACTCGATCTTTCCTTTCTGGGGAGAGAAAGAGAGACATCCTTTGAGAATCCACTATAAACCCCAGGAATATCCTGGAAGTGGAAGGCAGGATCTGGGACTTTTCCCAATTTATCAGCCAGCCTAACTGCTGGAGAGTCTGAAGAGCCAGATGAAGATGGGTTTGAAGAACGTCTAGAGACGCAGCTTTTAAGAGCCAGTCGTCTAGATATGGCACGATTTCTAGTCCTTGAAGCTTGAGCTTGGCAACAACCTTGGTAAAGGTGTGGGGAGCGGAAGAGATGCCAAAGGGTAGAACAGCAAACTGGTAATGCTTTACCACACCCCTTATGGAGACCGCAATTCTTTCGGTGAGTTGGATGAATAGGGACACGAGGATAAGCGTCCTTTAGATCTATGGTGACCATAAGGTCTCTGGGATTTAGGCTTTGGGACTAGAAATATGGGGGAATACACCCCCCGCCCTCGTTCGTGGGAGGGAACCTCCTCTAGGGCTTTTTTGTGAAGGTAAAGGAGGACTGCGTCCACCAGGATCTTTTGTTTGATATGGGGTAAAGGTCGGGTTAACACAAATTTCTTCTGAAGGGGAGACAGAAATCTACTGTGTAACCAAACAAAATTATATTTAGGACCCACGGGTCTGGGATTTCTTGCAGCCAGGCCTGCTGAAAAAAACTTAAATGACCTCCGACCGGAGGAGCAGTTGGAAGTTGTGCATTGCATGGAGGGTCTGGAGGGGAAGGGAGCTTGTCTAGCTCAGAACCAAATAGCCTTCCTGGCTCATAGGGTAGGCCATATAAGTTAAACTTGGAGGTGTTATCAGCGACCCATGGTCGTAACCAAAGGGGCCTACGGCTGGCAGAAGAAAGTGCCATACTTTTCGCAGCCAGCTTCAAGTGCTGCGCAGAGGCGTTGCATAGAAAATCCGCTCCTAACAGGAGGGTCTTAAATTGGTCCAGAATGTCCATTCTGGCCACTCCGGCCTCTAGGTCAGCCTGAATTCTTAGGATGCGGGAATGTGCAAAGTCCGCGGTCTCAGAGGAGGCGACAGCTACTGACGTGGAAGCTTCCGCAGCAGAATAGCTGATCACCGTTAGGGGACGCCATGTAGAAAGAAACTTTCAGTTTAGTAGTAATAGTAGTAATAGCTACAGACTGTAGCCTTAGCTCTCAGTAGTAGTAGCAGCCACAGAACTGTAGCCTTAGCTCTCTGCTCAGAAAGAGGAAGTACTCTTCTTGTTGTGGGCTTATAAAGGTGGACTAGCTCCACCTCTGACCTTAGCTCGGCCCCCTCTGCAATAGCTCCGCCTCACTTAAACCTTTCCCTGAAAGCCTAGGAATATTAGCTTTTAAAACATATATATATTACATATATCCTAATTCTGTAGCCCGCGGGGCTCATATTACCAAAATACACCTGCGTTAGGATAAACAAACCCGGCGCGAAAATCGGAAGTCGTCGATGACGCACTTCCTGTCGGCCGTGCAGCAGGAGACGGCGATGAGACGCCGGCGATCCAAGCCCTGTAGGCGGACAGAGTGCTGATAGGCTCCGCCCCTGTAGCCTAGAACTGCCACTACCACAGGTGCAGCATGCGGTGGATCGAGGACCTACGATACCGTAGGCAGAGGGGACCGAGGGCGACTTTTGGCCAGGAGCTAGGACCATCAGTCAAGCGGTAGGAAAATCTTTATCAGAAACGAGAAAAAAATATTTTTAAGTAACAGGCCGCAGCCTGACCCGTCCTACTGTCCCCAGGAACAGAGAAAAAAAAAAGCACTGAATTATGGGCAGTGTGCCCTTTATAGGGGTGGGTTTTCTACTAATTATTTAATTATTGCTTGGTAGGAAATTTATTGTCATCAAAAATGTCATCTGTCCTACTAGTTTCACAGGGGAGAACTCCCCCACTTGTGCTGCTGGTTAGGACGTAAGGGGAAGAGAGAAGCGGTATGTCATCTCAACAAGTTACAGCAAAGAAGGGTGAACATTTAAGACATCAATATGACTGCAAAATGACACATGAAACAGATTTATTGTGTTCCAAGCTAATGAGAGCTTAACTCTCATAATTCTACAACTTTGCCTCCAGAGCATTGCTTGCTCTTTCAAAAAAGGGAAAAAAAAATTCTAGCATTAAAAATCACTGTTTTATAATTGCGAGAATATGTGGTTACCATAGAAACATTAGACTACAGTGTACTTTGGGGACACACACATTTTATCTTCCAAGACACTTAGGGGGCTGTTTTATATAGACTGAAGTGACAATAGTACTAGTAAGTGCCATTCAAGTCAACAGGGATTGTCAAACAACATTGCCAGAAAAGCCTAATAAAGAATAATTCCCTTAATATTTCAATGACATACCTCAGGCACAAATATCTGACACATATAGAAAAATAAACCTGGAAACAAACTGACAAGCAATTTATAAAAGGAAAAGTACAGCGATGAACAGAGGTATTACTCCTAGTTATACTTGCACCCTCAATTTGCAGAACTCGCTTGGGAAATAACTTGTTTTGGACAAAAAGGGACACTGAAATAAAGTTACTGGCCGGCAGAGGTAAAATGTAAAAAAATTCAATCTGATAGATAGTAAGACACCAGTAGGTAAAGTAATATAGAATTCAGGCTTCATGCATCTTAAAGTCCGTGACAACCTGCTTTGTATTTTCTTTAGGTGGACTGGCCCAGTAGAGTACAGAAGCAGCAGAATACAGCTCCATCAGCAGCCAATGACTGCTCACTAGGGTATATTTTTTATGGTAAGAGTCACAAATAGCCAATTTCTCTTTTAATTTTACTAAATGCTATGGGGGTCTAAAATGCCATGTATACTTTCGGGGCAATTTTTTTAATGAATGCATTTTACTAATTTTTGCCTACATTTTTTACCCCTGCGATCATCAATATTAAAAGGCTGGAAACCCCTTTTACCTCTTAAGGACACAGGGCGTACAGGTATGCCATGATGTCCTGGTACTTAAGGACACAGGGCGTACCTGTACGCCCTGTGTATTTCCGATCACCGCCGCGTGGCGGGCGGTGATCAGAGCAAGGTGCCTACTCAAATCATTGAGCAGGCACATTGGGTCAATGCCGAGGGGGGCACCATATCGGAGATCGCGGCAGATTAACCCCTTCTATGCCGCTACATCAGGTTTGTGTTTGAGGGAGCCCATAGAGTCCCCGCGCTGCTGTGGCGGGGGCTCGATGTCTCAGAAAGCAGCCCGATGCTGTGAGGAGGCTGCCCAATGCCTTGCACGGCATTGGGACCTGCCTTCTACAGGAGTCGGGGAGATCCAGCCTCAGGCTGGGTCTCCTAGGGAACCTGTCTGTGCACTACTCACTGTAGTACACGAACAGGCAATGCATTACAATACAAATGTGTTGTAATGCACAGCAGAGGGGATCAGACCCCTAAAAGTGAACATCAGAAATAAAGTAAAGAAAAAAAAAAAAGTTAAAAAAATATGTTTTTTTTATAAAATTAAGTAATAAAATTAATAAAGTATAAAACAATTATTAATAATAATAATAATAATACACCCCTTTGCCCTTATTTTATAATAAAAAATAAATTAAAAAAACACACACATATTAGGTATCGCCGTGTCCGTAATCACCGGCTCTATAAATATATCACATGATCCACCCTGTCTGATAAATACAATAAAAAATAAAAAATGTGTAAAAAAAGGCCATTTGTGTCACCTTACATCGCAAAAAGTGAAACACCAATTGATCAAAAAGGCGTATGCCCCCAAAATAGTACCAATCTAACCGTCACCTCATACCGCAAAAAATGAGCCCCTACCTAAACCAATCTCCCAAAAAAATAAAAAAACTATGGTTCAGAATATGGAGACACTAAAACATAATTTTTTTGGTTTACAAATGCTGGTATTGTGTAAAACTTAAGTAAATAAAATAAAGTATAAAAATGTGCTATCACCGTGTCTGTAAGAACCTGCTCTATAGAAATATTACATGACCTAACCCCTCAGGTGAACACCGTTTAAAAATTACATCAATGATAAGTTATCTTCAGGGTTGAGCAAATCGAAGTATCCAAAGTGGACTTCAATCCGAATTTCAGGGAATATTCGATTCTTTGACTTGCCGCGATGCCGAACTTTCTCGTGCTTTGTGGCAATCAATGAATCAATTTTCCCTGAAATAGTGGTAAAAAAAAAAAAATCATACTCACCTCATCCATTTGAGCGCAAAGAGGCCACTATGGCCATCTTTATTGAAAATCCTGCGCGAAATCCTGTGTTCGGCGACATATAATGTCACTACGCCAGCCAGCGTGATGACATTATCATGCACTTCGCAAGATTTGACGTGGGATCTTCCATCAAGATGACTGTGGCGACCTCATCACGCTCTAATGGATACTTTTTTTTTGTTTTTGTTTTTTTTACTGATTAACCCCTGAAAGCCCTCCTTTTTTATCTCTGATGCCACATTCAGCTATGAACACGGCAACTGAGGGGTCCAATGCCGTTCCCCGTCATTGCACCGGCTACTTACAAAGAAACGCACTTAGGGACGAAGTAACTGAAACCGATTCAAAGATGGAATAAAAATCTTTACTATCTACAGACGTAATCGTTAGATATGAGCACAGAACTTACCCTGTAACTCCCAGACTTTTAATGGTACCATCTCATTAGTGCTTTCAATAAGATGTTTTCGGAATTCAACCAGATTGTCTTTAAGATCCGGGTACATTTGTCTTGGAGAAAAAGCAAAAGAAATAAGGGGACTTAAACACAGGTTAAAATGCTGTATATATTCTAGCATATCATATTGCTGTTTATAGGGAGAAGCAAGGAAATATTTCCGCTGATTAGGTATCTACCTCACATTATCACTTTCTTTTTGTGAAGTAGCAAAAAAAAGTTATGAAAAGTTATGATCGCTATGCAACGCTGAATTCACATCGTTGTGTTTTATATATTTCACTTATATTCAACATAAAAATTTAAAGAATGATCTTCATTTGTTTTTCGAGCATCAATTGTCCTCGGTTTGTGTTGGTTCCATAAGCTTTCATTTATTTTTGATGGGAGAAAAAGTACAACAGACAGGACTAAAGGAATAATTCCTCTGTCATAAATAAGTGAAATCAGACAAAATAGACACAAACTGGGCATAATTGATACAAAAAAATAAAATAAATTCCCATTTCTCTGACATTGAAATGCAGAACACTGCGGTTTAATTACACTTGCAAGAGCATTGTCAGCAGGAACAATCCATATTATGCCACGGATGCATGTGAGAAATGTATTTGATGAGTGTTAGTGGCAAACTCTTGTACAAGCAATGGAAGATGGTGAATTTGCTATAATTATTACTGTAACGACACCAGTTGCATGTAGAATTCCAGTGAGGGAGATGCAATGGATAGGTCTTTAGGTACAGTAATTTATTGAATGTACTTTGAAAAATGATGATAGAGGAAAAGACTGAAGGGCACAGGATATGAGCTCACAGAAAAGAAAAAGCTACAAGATGAATGCCATAATGAACGGCAACCATAGATAACTTCATAAAATCAAATGTCACAAATGTCATCAATGTACACTAAGTGGGTAACAAATATAACACAAAATGCAATTAAATGTATGAGAAACCATAGCAGGGACTGTACACTCCCCGTCTAATATCCTTGGATTTCACTATATGCACTGACATGAAAGGAGTTGTCCTGTCATATATATTGAAGGCTTAACATCAAGATAGGGCATCAATATCAGCGGCAGGGGTCTAACACCTGGCACCTTCAGCTGTTTGAAGAGGAGGCAGTGCTTTATGCAAGTGCTGCTTCTTATTCCTTACATTCACTTTAATGGAGCGAGTACTTGTAATTACAGGACACAGCTGTTAGGACAGGGCTCGACAAATCCCAGGCGCCAGGTCGCCATGGCGACCAGGAATTTAGTCCTGGCGCTTGGGTATTTGTCAGCCCGTTTTCAAAGGTGCCTGGGCGATGGGTGCGGAGCGCTGTTCTGTCCGGAGGCAGCACAGGAGTGGAGATGAGCGGAGAGCTGTGTGACGGTGCCTTAGGTTCCCTATACCCGGCTGCTCTTTGGACACGCTCCCTGCCCATGGCTGAGCGTACGCCGCGGAAGTCCACTGTGACAGACGTGATGAGGAGAAGCGCCGCCCTGCCCCCAGCGGGCTCGGGCCACCCATGTGCTCTATAAGCGGAATGCAGAGTCTGGCCTGGCAGCACGTTAAGCAGCTGCTGTGTCTGATGGGCCGGAGGCCTGACCTGCTGTGCGGGGGCCATAGCGCTGACCTGCGCCCTCCTCGTGGCTCTCAGGTTCACCTGCAGGTAACTTACACGCCTCCAGTGCAAATTACTACTACTCTCATCCAAGTGAGGCAGGAGCCTGAGGTGTCAGCACATGTACACTGTATGCCATAGTCCTATATACTGTACATATATCATGGTCCTGTATACTGCGTATGGAACACAGTATACAGCACGTACACTGAATGTCAGTCATATACTGTACATATATCATGGTCCTGTATACTGCGTATGGAACACAGTATACAGCACGTACACTGAATGTCAGTCATATACTGTACATATATCATGGTCCTGTATACTGCGTATGTAACACAGTATACAGCACCTACACTGAATGTCAGTCATATACTGTACATATATCATGGTCCTGTATACTGCATATACCATACTATACAGCACATGTACACTGCATATGTAACATGGTATACAGTATTATTGGGGGGGCTCTATGGAGAAGTGGGGGGGGGGGAGCACTATGGGGGGATCTACTGGGGGCTTTATGACGCGGCTCCGCCTGGCTCCTAACTTTTTTAGCTGGCTCCTAGATTCCAAGGAAATTTGTCAAGCCCTGTGTTAGGAGATGGCGCATAGTTTAATAATCAGGAAGCAGCACTCGCATGGAGCGCAACCTCCTCTTTAAAACAGCTGAATGGCGGGATGCAAGGTGTTAGACCCCCGCTTATCAGATACCGATGACCTAACCCGACGATAGGTCATCAATAAATATGGCAGAACAACCCCTTTAAGAATTAATGTCTGTCTGATGTTAAACAAAGGTTCTGCAAATGTAGGCAACTGTTCTTGTTATACTCAAATGGATAACTCATCCTTATATTGGAGAAGCCGCACTAGGCCTGTTGTAATCCAGCAGTCAAGGCTTGGGGCAAATATCCAAGGAAGAACACGGAGGAAGTCAACTTGAGAAAGTCTCTTCTGGCTTGACAGAGAATTACTTCTCAACAGATATTATGACCAGGACAACCTTGGATATAGGCCTGATGAAAGATAAGAAGTCACCTTGTTTTGCAATAGTAACTCCTACCTTATGAATCTTGCCATCTTTACTAGGAAAGATCTTTGAGAAGTCCCACACGTCATGCATTTCTTTTCCCTTTCTGGTCCTTTATGAGAACACGATCTCCTACCTTTAAGTACAGTTTGGCGTACTGCCATTTTCTTTGTCTTTGAAGAAGGGTAATGTACTCCCTTTTCCATCTACTCCAGAAACAGTTAGTCAGATGTTGAACATGTTTCAACTGTCTCTGTTATGGATTACCAGAAGTGCATTCTTCTGTCGGTTTGGAACAGTTCCAAGTTTCTGAATGAGAAGGGTCGCTGGAGTAAGAATAATAGCAAATTCAGAATCCAAGGATACAGGAACAAGAGGCCTTATGTTGACAATAGCAGACGGCTTACCTAAAAAAAGGTGGTCAATGTCTCATGAGTAAGCCTTGAGAAATCTGAATCCATGAGCATAGAATCCAATCTTACGAGTGATCATCCTTTCCCATGATCAGCCCATGTGAAAAGCATGGGGATGGTTAAAGGGGTTAACCAAGACTACAATAGATCTCCCAGAGTGGCCGAGCCGCAGTGATTAAGCTTACCGTATCCCCCGCCGCTGGGTTCGGTTTTCAATGCTCCATGGATGGCTCTTCTCCCTGCTGCCCTGAAATCAACATCCTGTTGACAGGGGGCACGTGACCACTGCAGCCAATTGCTGACCACAGCTGGTCCCAAAAATGGTCGATTGGCAATAAATGTGGAGACCAAGCAGGCCAAGAAAGTGTTGCAATATGGAGAAGATATTTCTGGGAAACACGTGTGTGCAGTTTAGCATTATTCAGCCGAAAAATGGGAGCTGGAACCCGTCAAGTGAGGCAATATGTGGCCGAAGGATGCTCTGTACATATCATATGTTAGTGTCCCCAATATCGATACTAGGGGTCACCGACTGTTGTATGTGATGGCTCCCCAGCTCATCACACCAGCAGTTGGGGTAGTGTGTCGCTCAACAGCAAAGGCTGGATGGAAGCACTCACCACAGGGCCTCCAAACTAACGAACCAGCAGGTGTAAACCACTGTGCCACGTGTTCTACCTCCTCTAAGGCCGTTGTCTAAGTGAACCCCTCGATCTTCACAGTACCCCTGATGGTGGGGATAGACTTTCCCAAAGGGAACACCAGGTCGCTATCTCTTGAGGAGGATTGGCACACGAAGTAGCTGGTCCAGGCAAACCAGGAGTTACCTGAGCAAGGTACAAGAGGGTTGTAACCAGGAGCAACAGTGCAGGACCAAAGAATGAGGCAGAGGCAAAGTCAAACAGGCAATAGGTCAGGGCAGGAGTCACAGGTACAGGTCAGGCAATCCGGGTCGAAAACAGGAGAGTCAAGGCAAGCAGGCAGGAATCAAACAGGTAAGGAATACAAGTAAGGAACACAAACAGATATCAGAAACCTTAGCAGGACACAAGGACCTTGACACTGAGGCATCTGGGAAGGGGGCTGAGCCACTTATATATGTGCAGGAGGGCTAGGATTGGTCAGCGAGGTCACATAACCCGAAAGCACAGGAAGTTATGTGTGCCGACTCTTAAGGAAGTGCTGCAGGGAACAAGCAGAAAGAATGCAGTGACCAGGGCTGAGAAGAAACTGTGGAGCGGATCCCAGAACAACAGTACCTACACAGACAGGGCCCAGGACTGCAGCGGTGAATGGGAAGCACTGGCAGCAGATCACCGCTGAACACAGCACCCGGGACCGCGGTGGTAAGCAGGGGAACAGCGCCATACAGCAGCCGCTGTTACACATACTCAAATCCACCTATCGTAGAATCCTAAAATTCGTCACTAACTGTTTCTAATTCATGACATCACTGCAAACGAAGGAGAAGTTGGCTGGCTGTCAATGGCAGAACAAGTAATGGGTGCCATGACTCCAAATTTTCTTCTGCTAAGCGCCTGGAAATGGTCTGGGCAAATGATGAAAGTGCCACCTATGACTGGACAGTGGACAGTGATATTGTGGGAACTGATCGGGCTTGTCAGCAGATCAAACAATCCTCTCTACTGTTGGTCTGTATGGGCCACTTAGAGACACACAATGCGAACAGGCTCCATCTCTCAACACCTACTAAAAGCTAGGTAAGAACAACCTAAATGGCAGGCAATTTGCCAGAACGACCATCATGCATCTCTCAGTCCAATTATACCCCATCTCCAAGTCTGTCAACTGGGCAAAATATCTTTGAGAGGGTTGTAGAGGCATGTGTAGCAGTCAATGATCTCTCACCAAGAGGTACACTACCCATAAGTTTCCTCTGAGAGGTATTTCAGAGGGCAGTGGGGGAAGCACTTCTATGTCCTCTTGTGGCAAGACCCAGGTTAAATATATTTGAACCATTTAAACAGTTTAAGGGAGATTGTAAAATATCTGAATCTTTAATGGCTTATGTTATAAAAAATAAAAAAATGAATTCAGAGAGACACTCAGAAATGTCTTAAAATGTGAGAATTTGGTACTGTACCTATGCAGTGTTTCTTTGCACCTCTTGTGCTAAAATAATCTAATAAGCTTTAAACCTGCTTCTTGCAGGTAGATTCTTGCAATTATATAATGCTACACAACAAAATCAAGGTTTCCTAACTTAAATAGTCGCAGTACAATTACACAATTTAATAGAGAATGGTGTCGATAGCAAATTTCTAAATCACTTCATTTAAAATATAAGCCTGCGTCCATCTGGAAAAAAATAAATCTAGAAAGTCATAGCCACCAGGGGTCTCACTTCCACCTAGAAGACAGAGAAGAAGTGTCGTGTCAGAGCTAGCTGAGACCCTGAGCCTGATTATAATAAAAAAAAAAATATAAAAATAAATGCTTCTACACTGCTTCCGAATTTACAGGAGCCTCCTGCTATTCTGTAAGTGGGATTTCCCCCTCTGTTCTGTAAGCTCTAGAGCTCCAAACAAACATAGTGGGAAGTAAGGGAAAGGATGTGACAGCAGTACAGTGCTGGAAGATTTCAAAGAAGTGATACAACCCCTGCTTCTGAGTGAAATGTATCTCGCTGTGCAACTGAAACAGGGAATAATGGGGCTGAAAAAAACAAGCCCCAAAAAGACAGATTGACAGTTATGATTGTACAAAGAAGCACAGCCATTATGCAAAATTTTTTTGTGTAAAGTAAACTATTCAGTGAACTTGATAACAGATTACCCATTATTTTGGGGCTCTACTTGAATACACTAACTGGACCGAGTGCAGGGAGAGTCGGAAACGTGTCAGTCAAATATATCATTTACATTGTGATTTCAATGGCACAGTCTTAACACATATAGATAAAAGATAACAACATACACAGGTCCGGTCAGTCAAACACAGACTGATTTATAATATTCCACACAGCATACACGGATACAGCTGCCAGTTTGTAAACTTACATCAGCTTATCAAAGTAAAATCCTTGAACCTCTTCAGTGATTCCATCATATGATTTATCCGTGGAATTGTTGGCTGCATTAACAGATCAGAAAAAATAAAAAATAAAAAAAAAAGTCAATTACTAGATACCAGACCAGGGGTCAGCAACGTTCGGCACTCCAGTTGTTGTGAAACTACAATTCCCAGCATGCTCCATAAATTTCTACGGGAGTTCAGAGAAGAGCAGAACAATTCTCTATGATGGGAGTTGTAGTTTCACAACAACTATAGTGCCGGAGGTTGCTTACACCTGTACCAGACTTAAACAGATATTAAAAAGGCATAATAAAAGTTATAATAAATAGTCTATTTTAGGGTGCCATCAGCGAATTGCAGTGCGGATTGCATGCTGCAAATTTGACACCCAGCACCCTGGAACTACACAGTTCTATCCATTGTGCAGTGGATGGAGATGGTTACTGATGCGCTACTCTAATGCACAGGAGGGAGCAGCAATGCAGTAACCGTCTCCATCCACTACAGCTAATGTATGGACGAGTTTTGTAGTTCTGGCACTGAATTCCGACACTAGAGTTTTTCCAGTTAGGCCTATTGCACACGGCCGTTTTTTTCCCCCGTTTACTGGCCGTTTTTTGCGTTCCGTATACGGTCCGTATACGGAACCATTCATTTCAATGGTTCCGCAAAAAAAACGGAATGTACTCCGTATGCATTCCGTTTCCGTATTTCCGTTCCGTTTTAACATAGAACATGTCCTATTATTGCCCGCAAAATAACAGTCCGTGGCTCCATTCAAGTCAATGGATCTGCAAAAAAAACGGAACACATACGGAAATGCATCCGTATGTCTTCCGTTTCCGTTCCGTTTTTTCCTGAACCATCTATTGAAAATGTTATGCCCAGCCCAATTTTATCTATGTAATTACTGTATACTGTATATGCCATACGGAAAAACGGAACGGAAAAACGGAACAGAAATGGAAACACAACGGAAACAAAAAACGGAACAACGGATCCATGAAAAACGGACCGCAAAACACTGAAAAAGCCATACGGTCGTGTGCAATAGGCCTAAAGCTGACTGGTGAGGGAGTCTAATCCCCGCCGATCATATATTGATGGCCTGACCTGAGGCCTACCTTGATAGGCCATCAACTGGAAAATCCTGATATATCCCTTTAAAATCAACCAGATTTGTTCATGATTTTCTACAAAGCAACATGCACAATGAAAACAAGGTTGAAAAAAAAATAAAAAAAATACTACCCAGAGGGTTGCTTATGACTAGACAAAACCTTTAGTTGGGCTATCAAAACATCTTATTAAAAGTTTTTAAGAGTTTCGCCAGGCGTTAGCAGAGCCCACAAATGCCTAGAAACCTGAAAAGGGCAGCGCTGGCACAAAGACACTAAACTGAAAATGAATACTAAGGATGTGAGGATGTACATGATTATGAAGAAAAGACCATGTAGTAGGAGGTTTGCGTTTGGGAAGAAATGTCTGTAGATGGAGTAGAGGAACTTGTCAGAATAAAAACTGCGAACATAATTACAGCCTAATGTGTCAAGAATAGTGTCCTTCTGTGTCCTTTCCAAAAGGCTGACTGCTCTTTTCTAGTAGACAAAACATAAGCATTTCGATTTGATCTAGTGCTTTGTGAGGCAGAAAGTAATTTACATCTGATTTACTGCAATCTTTGGTTTTGGTCTGTAACCACATTATTAGAGAAAAACTGTAAATGAGAATTGCTTGTACATAAAAGGTCAATGAAACTCCCAGAACAAAAATACAGAAGCAGAACAAGAGAGTGTCTAGAACATGGAAATACATTTTTGTGTCATATGGACAGAACGCATAGCCATACAATCAGGTCCATAAATATTGGGACATCGACACAATTGTAAAATTTTTGGCTCTATACACCACCACAATGGATTTGAAATGAAACGAACAAGATATGAGTTAACTGCAGACTGTCAGCCTTAATTTGAGGGTACTTACATCCAAATCAGGTGAACGGTGTAGGATTTACAACAGTTTGCATATGTGCCTCCCACTTGTTAAGGAACCAAAAGTAATGGGACAATTGGTTTCTAAGCTGTTCCTTGGCCAGGTGTGTGTTATTCCCTCATTATCCCAATTACAATGAGCAGATAAAAGGTCCAGAGTTCATTTCAAGTGTGCTATTTGCATCTGGAATATGTTGCTGTCAACTCTCAAGATGAGATCCAAAGAGCTGTCACTATCAGTGAAGCAAGCCATCATTAGGCTGAAAAAAAACTAACCCATCAGAGAGATAACAAAAACATTAGGCGTGGCCAAAACATCTGTTTGGAACATTCTTAAAAAGAAGGAAAGAACCGGTGAGCTCAGCAACACCAAAAGACCCGGAAGACCACAGAAAATAACTGTGGTGGATGACCGAAGAATTCTTTCCCTGGTGAAGAAAACGCCCTTCACAACAGTTGGCCAGATCAAGAACACTCTCCAGGAGGTAGGTGTATGTGGGTCAAAGTCAACAATCAAGAGAAGACTTCACCAGAGTGAATACAGAGGGTTAACCACAAGATGTAAACCATTGGTGAGCGTCAAAAACAGGAAGGCCAGATTAGAGTTTGCCAAACTACATTTAAAAAAAGGCCTTCACAGTTCTGGAACAACATCCTATGGACAGATGAGACCAAGATCAACTTGTACCAGAGTGATGGGAAGAGAAGAGTATGGAGAAGGAAAGGAACTGCTCATGATCCTAAGCATACCACCTCATCAGTGAAGCATGGTGGTGGCAGTGTCATGGCGTGGGCATGTATGGCTGCCAACGGAACTGGTTCTCTTTTATTTATTGAGGATGTGACTGACAAAAGCAGCAGGATGAATTCTGAAGTGTTTCGGGCAATATTATCTGCTCATATTGAGCCAAATGCTTTAGAACTCATTGGACGGCGCTTCACAGTGCAGATGGACAATGACACAAAAGCATACTGCAAAAGCAACCAAAGAGTTTTTTTAAGGGAAAGAAGTGGAATGTTATGCAATGGCCAAGTCAATCACCTGACCTGAATCCAATTGAGCATGCATTTAATTTGCTGAAGACAAAACTGTAGGGAAAATCCCCAAAGAACAAGCAGGAACTG
This sequence comes from Bufo gargarizans, assembly GCF_014858855.1. Classification (NCBI taxonomy): domain Eukaryota; kingdom Metazoa; phylum Chordata; class Amphibia; order Anura; family Bufonidae; genus Bufo; species Bufo gargarizans. The sequence continues at coordinate 188,807,430 of NC_058082.1, forward strand.
AAGACAGTTGCAGTAGAGGCCTGGTAGAGCATCGCTAGGGATGAAACCCAGCGTCTGGTGATGTCTATGCGTTCCAGACTTCAGGCTGTAATTGACTGCAAAGGATTTGCAACCAAGTATTAAAAAATGAAAGTTTGATTTATGATTATTATTCTGTCCCATTACTTTTGGTTCCTTAACAAGTGGGAGGCACATATGCAAACTGTTGTAATTCCTACACTGTTCACCTGATTTGGATGTAAACATCAAATTAAAGCTGACAGTCTGAAGTTAAAGCACATCTTGTTTGTTTCATTTCAAATCCATTGTGGTGGTGTATAGAGCCAAAAATATTAGAATTGTGTCAATGTCCCAATATTTATGGACCTGACCGTATATAGCGTTGTTATATTCCGCAGCGCTTTACAGACATTATAGCATCAAGCTGCCCCAAATGGGGCTCACAATCTAAGTTCTCTGTGGGAGGAAACCCAAGCAAAAACAGGGAGAACTCCATGCAGATGTTGTCCTTGGACACATTTAAACCTAGGACCCCAGCGCTGCAAGGCACCAGTGCTAAACACTGAGCCACCGTGCTGCCCATACATAAATACATTCCAAAGTTATTACCACAAAAACTGCCTCAAATTTGACCTTAAAGGGGTATTCTCATCTCAACATTTATGGCATATCCATAGGATATCCAAACACAGAAAAAGAAAAAAGATGAAACGGCTCTCACCTGCTCTTCATCTGCTATGAGCAAGGAACAAACGCACTTGGATGCGGGTAAGTGGAAATCCAGTAGAAAGAAACCGGTAGACAAGGATTTTGTTTAACTGGATGTTTTTAACCTCTGAAATAAAGTACGGTTGCACCGTCTGCGTATTGTGCTGGATTACCTTTCTTTCTACTGGATATCCATAGGATATGCCACAATTTTTGCTGGTCCCACCTCAGTCACCCACACTAATCTTGAGAAATGGGCACTATATCACAGATGCTGTGAATGGAGAATCTATTCACTTCTATATGAGTACTGAAAATATCAGCCTAATGAAGTTGTCCAAGATTATAAAAAAAAAAAAAAACTGCATATAATGTAATAACATACAAAATCCCCCCTTTGTTAACATTCCCTTTATGTTAAGATCACAGGTAGTCCAATGGGTAGTACCCTCACTGATCAGTTGTAATTTTTCATAGAATCTGGCAACAAGTGTTTCATTTAACAGCAGCACCATACCATGGGAGAAAATAGAATACATGGTGACCACTGAAATCAAGGGATCATTAGTTCAGAAGCACATTTTTAAGACAATAAACAAACAAAATGAAACATTTTGTAAAGCTTCTACAGAAAAATAGTTCACTGATAAAAATTAAAAGCTTAACCCAATCCCTAGGTCACAATCAAAAATGTATTAATAGGTTTTTCATATATCGTACATCCAAAAGTACCTTCAACTTGGGTATCATCCATTGCTTTGTACTCAGTGTCTTTGATAGCAAGTTCAACCCCATAGCCAGACAGGTTCATTTTCCTAATACTTGGTTTCTAGAATAGAATAAAGTTTAAAAGATAAAGAGGGATTATGTTAGCTCATTGTGAAGGGATGCAGTTTATAGAAAAATCACAGCACATCAATAGGCTCCATGTACTATAGTACAATGATGTGTTGGGTCCTCAAAAGCAAGAGATTCTTTAGTCATTCTCTCCTCTGGCTAATAGATGAGAGTCCTGAATAGGGAACCCCTCAGTTCACGAAGAAACTCCCCAAAGGGTATTTGAAAAAGTTTTTCTAACCTCCACAAAACACTGTATCTTAATCACTCCCGTGTTTCATAAATCTCAGATTACTGTGGATTACTACAAGTAATGTAAAGCTCATACATAAGTTTCTGTAATATAATAAACAACTATTATAACTTTAAAGGGATGACAGAGAAGAAATTGGACAAGATTTTAAAATATCATTTCACTATTTAAAAGTTATTTCTGTAAAATAAAATTGAACTACCCTTTTTAAAAGATGGGACTGGTATTGATTTTACACATACTGTATTCCAGATGCAATTCTATGAAAATTAAGGCAAGGTGTTACAAATCGAGGAAGTAGCAAGGGTCATTAAGATCTGCAGATGATCACATTTTCAAGCACCTAGCTGCAATATGTTCCACGTGGACGTGGACGGGGGGGGGCGCATGAAAACCAGATTGAAAACCAAGTTTTAATAGCCACATGACACCTCAAAAAGTAGTTCAAGTCACGTGGGATGCCTCTTGTTCATCGAAATGGCTGTTAATGACACTTGTCACAAACTGAGAGGGACAGTATCCTTGAACTGAGAGACCTTGGCTTATCTCTCCAGCAGATCCCTACATGCCTAGGCCGAGATGTCAGCACTGTTCAACACTTCATACCCATGTGGTTGGGAGAACAAGGATGAACCTCTGCAAGGAAGGATCATGTGATTAGAAAAAATGATGTGTAGTGATCCTTTCTGTACTGCAAGTGAAATTGGACATCACATCCCAAGTCTAGGACACAAACAGTGCCTATTAGTGTCAGTGTCTACAAACCATTACAAGTCATTTGCATGACATTAGACTATGAGACAGACGTCTAGCTACAGGTGTTCAATTGACCTCAGCCCACCACTATCAAAGGCTATTGTGGTGAACAGAAAGATAGCAATGGAGGTTTATTCTATTCAGCGATGAATAGTTGTTTTTCCCCTGAAACAATACTTCTATAGCCGGAAATTGGTCTGCTGGAGATCTGATGGGCAACACCATGAAGAGGCCTTCACAAGGGAATGTCCCACTGGTCCTTCCCACAGGATCATGGTGTGGAGTGGCATAGCATATGGTAGCCAGAACCCTTCATTTCAGGTATACTAAAAATGGTCCCCAATGCAAGGAACGGCCGGCACACATTTGTGTACGTGAACCCTAAAGATGTGGAGATCTTTATAAAGGTAAAGATGAAGATGAAGGTAGCGATCAAGTTGGTAGAAGTGGTAGCCTATGCTGTACTGTGTTTTCTGTACTGAAAACATGGCTATTGGATCTAATTAAGAAGTATCATGGTGCAGTGATTTAGTACTTTGAGTAAAACATTTTATATATGTTCACAATTCTATAATCTGTGGGTGAACAAGGATAAACGCATCATTGGGTATATCAGGGTGGCAATTTTTTAGAGGCAAATAAGGCTACTTTCACACTAGTGTTTCTTTTCCGGTATTGAGATCCGTCATAGGGAAAAAAAACAATCATTGTCAATGGGGACAAAACTGAACTGAACAGAACGGAATGCTCCAAAATGCATTCTGTTCCGTTCTCATACCAGAGAGCAAACCGCAGCATGCTGCAATTTGCTTTACGTCCAGGGATGGGGAGCAAAACGTCAATAGGGACGGATCCGTTTTCTCTGACAATAGAAAACTGATCCGTCCCCCATTAACTTTCTACGGAGTTCATGACGCATCCATTTTGGCTATGTTACAGATAATCCAACCGAATCCGTTCATAACGGATGCAGATGGTTGTACTATCAGTAACGGAAGCGTTTTTGCTGAACCCTGCCGGATCCAGCAAAAACGCTAGTGTGAAAGTAGCCCTATTTATTTATTTACTTTATTCCCTTATATTTGCCAGAACCAGATGGCATAAACCCCCATATCCTAAGAGATTTAAGTAATGTCATAGACAGACCCTTATTTCTAATATTTAAAGTATAACTGTCATTTTTTTTGTTTGTTTCTAGTTTATTAGAGCTAGGTAGGTATACCTCAGTTAGTCTGTCAATGACTGCCAAAAGATCTTTATAATAACAGCTTTCATTAATGTCCCCTTCTCCCCTTTCACTGGTCCCTTAAAATATCGTTGCTAGGGCTTTTCTGTCTTCCTTTTAGTGTAAGCAGAAGAAGACTGCACACCTGCATTCGGCTTGGCTGTCAGGAAACTGCTGGCTTAAGCAAGTGTGTATGTGAAGTGAGGGAAGGCAGTTTTGCCCTCAAAGAACTGGCAGAAGACCCATCTTAAGAAAATCCTCATATTGTAGGATTCAAAACAGCCATAACTAAGGGAAAAGCTCAAAGAAATGTATGTGAAGAAACTAAAGATTGCTTTGTGCATAATGCGGCAGCAGCAGTAACATATGCTAAAATTTATTATATTTTTTTTTTTATGAAAACATGAGACTTTAAGGACTTTATACTGACAGAGCATTCCACAGGATTGCCACTTAGCAAATGTGGTGACAATATTCAAAAAGGTGTCAAAAACAGAGCCTGAAACTATAGGTCAGTAAGTTTAGCATCTGTCACGGGTAAACTGTTTGAGGGTTTTCTAAGAGATGCTATCTTGGAGTACCTCAATGAAAATAAGCAAAAAACCCTTTATCAGCATGCTTTCATGAGGGATCGGTCATGTCAAACTAATTTAATCGGTTTCTAGACTTGACCATGGCAAATCAATGGATGTTGTATATCTGGACTTCTCCAAAGTATTTGATACTGCGCCACATAAAAAGGTTAGTATATAAAATTTGAATTCTGGGACTGGGGGAGAATGTGTGCAACTGGCTCAGTGATAGAAAACATTAACGGTACACACTCAGATTGGGTCACTATCACTAGTGGGGTACCACAGGTTTCAGTATTATTGGGCCTTATTCTCTTCAATATTATTTATTAATGATCTTATAGAAGGCTTGCAAAGTCAAATATACAGTTTTGCAGATGACACTAAACTGTAAAGTAATTAACACTGAAGAGGACATGTATGCTACAGATGGATCTGGATAGATTGGAGGCTTGGGCAGATAAGTGGCAGATGAGGATTAACACTGAAAAATGTAATGTTATGCACATGGGAAGAAATAATGCAAGTTACGCGTACACAGGCATGGCATGGGATTCAGCCAGTTCTCCAGATCCGGTTGTTAAAATTACAACTGGATCGGAGAACCGTGTTAACAGCTGAGTACCGATCCAGTGCTCTGGCCATGGCAGGGCAGCTGGAGATGTTAGCTTTCATTGTTTTGCATGCCGCTGATAGTTTAGCTCCTTAGTTGGGTGGTATGTGTGGGTGTAGTGTATATATGGTGCATTTACAGTTGAAAACAGAAGTTTACATATACTATATAAAAAGACACATACAGTCATGTGAAAAAATTAGGACACCCTTTGAAAGCATGTGGTTTTTTGTAACATTTTTAATAAAAGGTTATTTCATCTCCGTTTCAACAATACAGAGAGATTAAAGTAATCCAACTAAACAAAGAAAACTGAAGAAAAGTCTTTTCAAGATCTTCTGTAAATGTCATTCTACAAAAATGCCTATTCTAACTGAGGAAAAAGATAGGACACCCTCACATGTATTCCCTCTTAAATTGGCTCAGATCTCACACAGGTATATCACACCAGGTGCACATAATTAGTAGATCGTTACTCTGCATGTTGAATGAGGCTTGCCCTATTTAAACCTCAGACATTTAGTTTGGTGTGCTCCTGACTGTTGAAGTGAGAGTGAGCACCATGGTGAGAGCAAAAGAGCTGTCAGAGGACTTCAGAAAAAAGATTGTAGCAGCCTATGAGTCTGGGAAGGGATTTAAAAAGATCTCAAAAGATTTTGAAATCAGCCATTCCACTGTCCGGAAGATAGTCTACAAGTGGAGGGCTTTCAAAACAACTGCCAACATGCCCAGGACTGGTCGCCCCAGCAAGTTCACCCCAAGAGCAGACCGCAAGATGCTAAAAGAGGTCTCCAAAAACCCTAAAGTGTCATCTCGAGAACTACAGCAGGCTCTGGCTACTGTTGATGTAGAAGTACATGCCTCTACAATCAGAAAGAGACTGTACAAGTTTAACTTGCATGGGAGGTGTGCAAGGAGGAAACCTTTGCTTTCCAAGAGAAACATCGAGGCCAGACTGACATTTGCCAGAGATAAAGTTGACAAAGACCAGGACTTCTGGAATAATGTTCTTTGGACAGATGAGTCCAAAATTGAATTATTTGGACACAACAGCAGAGGACATGTTTGGCGTAAACCAAACACAGCATTCCAAGAAAAGAACCTCATACCAACTGTGAAGCATGGAGGTGGAAGTGTCATGGTTTGGGGCTGCTTTGCTGCAGCAGGACCTGGTCAGCTCACCATCATAGAATCCACGATGAATTCTACTGTGTATCAGAAGGTGCTTGAAGAACATGTGAGACCATCAGTTAGAAAATTAAAGCTGAAGCGGAACTGGACCATGCAACATGACAATGACCCAAAACATACTAGTAAATCAACCAAAGATTGGCTGAAAAAGAAGAAATGGAGAGTCCTGGAATGGCCAAGTCAAAGTCCAGATTTGAATCCCATTGAGATGCTGTGGGGTGACTTGAAAAGGGCTGTACGTGCAAGAAACCCCTCAAACATCTCACAGCTGAAAAAGTTCTGCATTGAGGAGTGGGGTAAAATTTCCTCAGACCGATGTCGAAGACTGGTAGATGGCTACAAGAACCGTCCCACTGCAGTTATTTCAGCCAAAGGAGGTAACACTCGCTATCAGGGGCAAGGGTGTCCTATCTTTTTCCTCAGTTAGAATAGGCATTTTTGTAGAATGACATTTACAGAAGATCTTGAAAAGACTTTTCTTCAGTTTTCTTTGTTTAGTTGGATTACTTTAATCTCTCTGTATTGTTGAAACGGAGATGAAATAACCTTTTATTAAAAATGTTACAAAAAACCACATGCTTTCAAAGGGTGTCCTAATTTTTTCACATGACTGTATGCGTGTTTTTTTCAATATCTGACATGAAATCAGAATAAACCTTTCCTATTTTTGGTCAATTAGGATTACCATAATTATTATTATTTGCCAAATGTCAGAATAACGAGAGAGAGAGAGAGAATGTTTTAAGGCATTTTATTACTTTCTGCAATGTCAAACGTTTACATACACTAAGATTACTATGCCTTTAAACAATTCTGGACTGCCCATATGATGATGTCATGTGTTTGGAAGCTTCTGTTAGGTTTGTTGGCAACATCTGAGTTAAATTAGAGACACACCTGTGGTTGTATTTAAATTCACACCTGAATCACACTGTTTCTTTGTGTAGCATCATGGGAAAGTCTAAAGAAATCAGCCAAAATATCAGGAAGAGAATTGTAGACTTGCACAAGTCTGGCTCAACCTTGGGTGCACTTTCAAGATACCTGAAGGTGCCTCGTTCATCTGTACAAACAATTATACGCAAGCAGAAACAATGTCTAGCTATCATACCGCTCAGGAAGGAGATGGGTTCTGTGTCCCAGAGATAAACGTGCTTTGGTCATACGTGAGCATATCAACCCAAGAACAAAAGCAAAAGACCTTGTGAAGATGATGGCGGAAGCTATCAACATGGGCTGAAAGGCCAATCTGCCAGAAAGAAGCCATTACAAAAAAAAAAAAACATTAAAAAGCCAGATTAATGTTTGCAAATGCACATAGTAACAAATACCTACATATTTGGAGACATGTCCTGTGGTCTGACGAAACTAAAATTGAACTTTTTGTCAATATCGACCATCGTTACGTTTGGAGGAAAAAGGTAGAAGCTTGGAAGCCTAAGCCACAGGGGTGGCAGCATCATGTTGTGTTTTTTTTTTTTTTTTTTGCTGCAGGAGGGACTGGTGCACTTCACAAAATAGATGGCATCATGAGGAAAGAAGATTATGTGGAAACACTGAAGCAACATCTCAAGACATCAGCCAGGAACTTAAAGCTTGGGCGAAAATGGGTCTTCCAAATGGACAATGACCCGAAGCATACTGCCAAACTGGTTAAAAAGTGGCTTAAGGATAACAAATTCAATGTTGTGAAGTGGCCATCACAAAGCCCTGATCTCAATCCTATTGAAAATTTATGGGCAAAGCTGAAAAGACAGGTGCGAGCAAGGCGACCAACAAACATGGTTCAGTTACACCAGTTTTGTCAGGAAGAATAAGCCCAAATTCAGACCAACTATTGTGAGAAGCATGTGGAAGGATATCCAAAACGTTTAACCCAAGTCATACAGTTTAAGTGCAATGGTACCAAATATTAATGAAATGTATGTAAACTTAACTTTACAGAAAGTAATAAAATGCCTTAAAACATTCTCTCTCTCATTAGTCTGGCATTTGGCAAATAATAATAATTATGGTAATCCTAATTGACCAAAAACAGGAAAGGTTTATTCTGAGTTCATGTCAGCTATTCAGAAAAATATGCATAGGTCTTTTTATATAGTGTATGTAAACTTCTGGTTTCAACTGTATGCATATGTACCATGAATATGGTGCATTTAGGTTTATGTGTGTTGCATATATATGGTGTATGTATATGTTAACATGTGTCATGACACCGCGTGTCCGCTGTTCCTGCCCATACGTAGGAATTTTAGTGGATCGCAAACTAAACTGTAGAATCCAGTGTCAGGCAGCTGCTGCTGAGGGTAATAAGTTAATAGGTTGCATCAAAAGGGGCATAGATGCCCGTGCTGAGATCATAGTGTTGCCACTTTACAAACCACTAGTCAGACCACACATGGAGTACTGTGCACAGTTCTGGGCTCCTGTGAACAAGGCAGACATAGAGCTAGAGAGGTTTAAGAGCAGGGCAACTAAAGTAATAACTGGAATGGGGCAACTACAGTACCCTGAAAGATTATCAAAATTAGGGTTATTCACTTTAGAAAAAAGATGACTGAGAGGAGATCTAATAACCATGTATAAATATATCAGGGGTCAGTACAGAGATCACTGCCATCATCAATTTTTCTACTGTGACTGTGACGAGGGGACATCCTCTGTGTCTAGAGGAAAGAAGTTTTGTACACAAACATAGAAGAGGATTCTTTATGGTAAGAGCAGTGAGACTATGGAACTCTCTGCCTGAGGAGGTGGTGATGCGGAGTTCCTTAAAAGAATTCAAGAAAGGCCTGTGTAATAATATTACAAGCTATAGCCACTAGAAATGGGTCGTTGATCCAGGGAGTTATTCTAACTGTCTGATTGAGTCAGGAAGGGATTATTTTTTCCCCCTAAAATAAGGAAAATTGGGTTCTACCTCACAGTTTTTTGCCTTCCTCTGGATCAACTTGCAGAATAACAGGCTGAACTGGATGTTACTCTATAGTGCTGACATACTGTATACAGCAGCACTTTACATACATTGTCATCACTTACATTTCTCAATGGGGCACACAATCTAAGGGCTCAGGCACATTCTGTGTCCGTTCCGTTTTGTTTACAGCTGAACCATTCACTTCTATGGGGGCTTCAAAAAAACAGAAAGGACTGTGTGTGCATTCCATGTCCATAGCTCCACGAGGCCATTTAGCAAAAAAAATAAAACATGTCCTATTATTGTCTGCATTACAGACAAGGATAGGACTGTTCTATTAGGGGCTGCAAAATGTGGAACGCACACGGCTGGAATCCATGTTTTGCGGATCCACAGTTTGCGGAGCAAAAAACATCCAACGGTCATGTCCACGACCCCTAAGTATGCCTTTGGAGTCTGGGCAGAAACCGAAGTAGCTAGAGGAAACCCACGCAAACATGCAGATGTTGTCCTTGATCAGAATCGAACCTAGGACCCCAGAGTTGCAAGGCCTCAGCACTAACCACTGAGCTCCCATGCTGCCCCCCAAAAATGACCTTTGTAAGCAAGGATAAAGAGTTGACCCTTCAACCATGGACCTTAACTATACTGTTTGACTCATGGCATGGTTATTTGTTGTTCTATGTAGAAATCCGCACAATTGTGTCCTGCAGATGTGTGAATTCCTTTTTTTCAACCGAAGAACCTTTGCCAATATATTAACGGTTTTATTCCTGTTGTGCATGTTTTTTTTGTATACATGGATCTGTATAGGTACATGCATATACAAAAAGTGCATGTCCCATTTCTGTGCAGTTCACACATGCAAATTTGTTCTGCAAATACAAATGGACAAATGGAAAACAAAATACAGAACAAAAAGGGAACAAATCCCCCCCAAAAAATTTAAATTGTATTGTGCACCTGTGTTTCACCTGCATTTTCATACACAAGGGTAAAGTAGACCTTAGTTCAGTATTGTCAATCAGTATTTGCAAGCCAAATCCAGGAATACAACCCACAGATAAAAAATACAATTGAAAGACATGTTCTGGAACCACTACTGGTTTTGGCTTACAAATACTGATGGACAATCTAGATTTAAAAAAAATCCACTACGCAGAAAATACATACCCCACAAAACCATATTGCTATGCCAACAGACCTGTATGTAATGTCGTAGAACATAAATGAGCTCCTCACTTTCTGCTTTTTCAATCAGCATTTTATGAAAGTTGGCAAATGCTTTGGTACCAATTTCTGCATACAAAATAACAACTGGAGCAGTCTTGGAAAGAGTAGGGAAGATATGATCTCCTTTATATAAGTAAGGCCTTGGCCTACAAATAAGATAAGAAAGAATATGTTGTGACTTGAATCTTAATGTTATTTCATTGTTGACTGTACACACACGTTACAAAGAAGTAAGCAATAACCTTACCGATCCAGCGCATCCTTCAGAAGATTTTTAATCTGACTTGCTTTGCAGGTGTGTTTCCCGTGGATAGAAGCAAATGCACCGCAACCTTCTGGAGGAGGCTCATCAGCCGCAATCTAAAATGTTAATAATTAAACTTAAACAAGATGCTTTAATTGCACTTGAAAAATTCTAAATGATCACATATTTCTTGATTAGAATTGCTTGCCGTCTAGTTTTGGTGTGAGATCTTGTGGTTAATGTACTGTACTACAGCAGGTATACACTTATGATAAATGTTTTTCTTTTTTTATACTTGAAACTTTTTTTTATAACTTTTTTGTCCCAATAGGGGTCTTACATACATCATAGTTCTGTACAGCGGTGTATTATACCTGTACATTCTGATCATTAGCCAACTGTCAAACCCCTTAGATGCTATGGTCACTATTAGGGGGTAAAAGGGCTATGACACAATTGATGTAAAAAATAAAAACCATACACCGTATAGTATATGACTATATAACATTACTCTTATAGCACTAAATGCAAAGGTTATATGTATAAAAACGAATACCCCATTTTGTAATGAAAAATAACTGAGGTTCTTGGCAAATATATTTTGATCAAAACAATTACCAAGTGCTGTTATATCGTTTTTTTAGTTTATTGGTGGCCATGTACACTTGTGTATCTATTCATCATATTGTGCACAATGTTTTTACCCTATTCTATGGTCGTTTATTTTGTCTTTGCAATACACAGTTGGAGGTGTGACAACCTCTAAGTCTGAATGCACTCCTAATTATCCCACAAGCGGCTTTCAATTAGGCGATACATATAGCAGAGTTTGCTCTTCCTATTATTAGAAGCCTAAATGCACACAGAGTTAACAAGAAGTAATAGAGAGGTGGATATCATTCTTGATTAAGTAAGATGGCCCATATCCTCCAGATCTCAGCTAACGCCTTATTCACTTAAGTTCCAAGAGGACCCTGCTCCCTGATGCATCATATATGACGTATGCTGTACTGCTGTTAGAGTGAAGCCATTACAATATGGCGCTTGCACTTAGATATTTACATAGTTTTCATACCAGAGTTAGTAAAACAATGCACAATGCGCAGATGCCAAGAGTTATCTCTTTTCTTGTTTTAGTATTCTAGCCAATGTAACAATGCCATGAGCCTCAGGGGGATGCCCCCTCTGATGTACATATATACTGCTTAACTTACTGTAATAAATCAGAAACTGCTTTGACCCTTGCCTGGTGTCAGTGTGGGTTCTTCCATGCATGTAAAAATCATAGGACCAGAACAATTTGAAGCAGTAGAGAAAACGTAATTAGCCCCGATTGAGGGCATCTTCAACAGTTTGGCGACCAACGTGGGGCCTCGGAAGAAGGTAGCATCAGTAGCCGAAGGTCTGTCACTTGAGGACGGGGACTGCAGCCCCAGAGACAAGGTAAGAAAATTGATTATCTTACCTGCCTCTTGTACCCCGCCGTGCTGTGGTGACCTGTTCTGCTGGCTGATGTTACATTACCCCATCAGTAGCAGCTTCAGCTGATGTTGAAATCCTGAGGCCCTAGAACCATAGACTGAATGGGCACTTCTTTTCTGTCTGTGTTTCTTATCAGGCACCTTCACGGTTAACAATTAAGAAGTGCAATAGAATTCCCCTGGCAGGGATAGGGAGCTTAAGACAGGGGCTATAGTAAATTTCTGCGAGACCTGGACTGGGGCATCTCTAGAGATCACCCCTTAGGAGGTGGCAGAGGGAATAGCCCCGGGGAGCTCCGGGGGGGGGGGGGGGGGGAATACAATAGATTTCTGCTGGACCTGGACTGGGGCATCTTACGATATCTCCCCTTAGGCCCCTTTCACACGGGCGAGTATTCCGCGCAGGTGCGATGCGCGAGTTGAACGCATTGCACCTGCACTGAATCCGGACCCATTCATTTCTATGGGGCTGTTCACATGAGTGGTGATTTTCACGCATCACTTATGCGTTGCGTGAAAATTGAAGCATGTTCTATATTCTGCGTTTTTCACGTAACGCAGGCCCCACAGAAACGAATGGGGTTGCATGAAAATTGCAAGCATCCGCAAGCAAGTGCGGATGCGGTGCGATTTTCACGCATGGTTTCTAGGTGACAGTCTATTCACTGTATTATTTTCCCTTACACTGATGGGGGGAGGGGGGGGGGATCTGTGCATTACACTGATGGGGGTGGGGATCTGTGCATTACACTGATGGGGGGGGGGGATCTGTGCATTACACTGATGGGGGGGGGGATCTGTGCATTACACTGAAGGGGGGGGGGGATCTGTGCATTACACTGATGGGGGGGGGATCTGTGCATTACACTGATGGGGGGGGGGATCTGTGCATTACACTGATGGGGGGGGGATCTGTGCATTACACTGATGGGGGGGGGGATCTGTGCATTACACTGATGGGGGGGGGATCTGTGCATTACACTGATGGGGGGGGATCTGTGCATTAGGCCGAATGCACACGGCCGTTTTTCACGTCCGTGAGCGGTCCGTGGAACCGCGGCCTGGATTCCTGCTGAGAGCAGGAGCGCACGGCGTCATTGGTTGGGGGGGGGGGGGGTCTGTGCATTACACTGATGGGGGGGGGATCTGTGCATGACACTGATGGGGGGGATCTGTGCATGACACTGATGGGGGGGGATCTGTGCATGACACTGATGGGGGGGGATCTGTTAATGACACTGATGGGGGGGGGGGGGAATCTGCGCATGACACCGATTTGAAGAAATACAACTACTGCTGCCCTCACTCCCTAAGGGCTCTGGAGATGGCTTGCAGATATGCAGAGCAAAAAAGCAGCCAACATTTACGCTGATTCCAGGTATAGCCCATGACTATGGGCCCATTTGAAAGCCAGATACTTCCTGACCGTTTCAGGCAAACCCATCAAAATGGGGAAGCAGTGAGATCTTTGATGGAAGCCCTCATGTCGCCAACTTGAGTGGCGGTGATAAAAACAAAGATTACTGTAAGGGTCCATTCACACGTCCCATGGTGTATTGCAGATCCGCAAATTGTGGATCCGCAATACACCCGGCCTGCACCCGCCATAGAACTGCCTATTCTTGTACGCAATTGCGGACAAGAATAGGACATGTTCTATTTTTTGCGGAGCCGCAGCCCGGAAGTTCGGGGCTGAAACCCTGAAGTTCGGAAGTAAATGCGGATGCAGAAAGCACATAGTGTGCTCTCCGCATCTCTTTCGGCCCTGTAGAGAATGAATGGGTCCACACCTGTTCCCGATATTGCGGAATGGATGCAGATCCATTTGCGGACGTGTGAATGGACCCTAAAACAGACTCCGAGGAGGCAAGGCAGATCAGGCGGCAACAATGGCTGCCATATTGCTTCAAATAGGCTTCATTCACATGTCCGTGGAACACTGTCTGTGAGATACTGCTTAGTGCAGGAGCGCATGGCGTCAATGGTTGCTACTCAACTTTAAATCAGCGCATCTTTATTACCTTACAATGAAGCTCCGGTAATAGGCAGAGCGGGCGGCGGCGTAACATCACTTACTCACTCTTCGCTCTGCCTGTTACCGGAGCTTAATTGAAAGGTAATAAAGATGCGCTAATTTAAAGTTGAAATAAAAGTTACTGCCAGTTAAGGAATAGTCTACTGCTGTGAGCGGCGGGGCCCGGGCTGTTATGGGGAGGGGGTTCTGTAGATGGCACAGTTATGGGGAGGGGGATCTGTGGATGGCACAGTTATGGGGAGGGGGATCTGTGGATGACACATATAGCATAAGATGCTATATAGTGCCATCCACAGATCCCCCCTCCCCATAAGTGTCAGCCACAGATCTCCCATAACAGTGTCAGCCACAGATCTCCCATAACAGTGTCAGCCACAGATCTCCCATAACAGTGTCAGCCACAGATCTCCCATAACAGTGTCAGCCACAGATCTCCCATAACAGTGTCAGCCACAGATCTCCCATAACAGTGTCAGCCACAGATCTCCCATAACAGTGTCAGCCACAGATCTCCCATAACAGTGTCAGCCACAGATCTCCCATAACAGTGTCAGCCACAGATCTCCCATAACAGTGTCAGCCACAGATCTCCCATAACAGTGTCAGCCACAGATCTCCCATAACAGTGCCATCCGCAATTTTTTTTAATATGGCCTTTAAACATAATTTTTCAGGTTTAAATCATATAAACCCAATTTTTGGTCATTTTGGTGTTTTTCCCGATTAAAATCGCTGAAATTATCGACAACTAAATTGATTATTCAAATAATTGTTAGCTGCAGCCCTAATAGCAACCAATGACGCTGTGCGCTCCTGCACTAAGCAGGATGCCAGTCCTGTATCTCACGGACCGTGTTCCACGGACATGTGAATGAAGCCTTAGTGGACACAGCTCAGGTCCATGAAATGCCTCCTCTTGCCTCCCTGGAAGTTCTTAAGATCTTACAGAACCAGGCGGGGAAGGAGGGAGGCGACTAGTGGATGTAAAAAGAGGGAACTGCAAATGAGGAAGGTCTAAAACAGTTCCAAGGGAAACTCTGCCTTCCCAGGTCCCTCTAATCCACAATAGCACAGGCAACCCATGGGGTGATACACCAGTCAAAAAAAACTGCTTTGGGTGATTTAGTACATGGTACGCCCCAGGGTTCAGCACTGTAGCACCCAGATATACTCAAGATTGTATGATTTGTGCCCAGAACAACATCAGAAAGGTGGTAAAGGTACCCTAGAAACACATGTCTTGTCCTTTATATCTGTTTCAATGCTTGCAGCCTACATTCAATTACCCAAGGTGGGCATGTACGAGTATGTATTGGTGTGAGAGTACATGTTTTCAGATGGCCAGAAGCATACCCGGTAGCTAAGACCACAGCAAAGTAGATTATGGACGAAGTTGTATGCAGGTATGGGGTACCTGACAGATGTTCACTTCACAAGTGAGGTGATGCAGATGATGAAGGTTTTGGGTGTAGAACAAGTCTTACATGCTTCGTACCATCAACAAAGCAGCAGTAGGGTAGGAAAAAAAGGAACTAAACGGGACACTAAAGTTAAAGATTCAAACAGCCATGAACAGAGTGCCTGCTGGTATCCCTCTTTTCAGTTAGGTATACCCCTAACCGTAAGGCAGGCCTTAGTCCCTATAAGGTCTTTTCTGGGTCAGCCCCTAGGATAGGATTGTATTTCCCACAGAAGCTCCAGATGCAACACGGTTGTCTGACAGATAAGGTCATTAGTTTGCACAAGCATTTGACTAAAATACACACTCGAGTTTTTGCTTCACTTCCAGATCTTGATAAAGTACCATAAACCCACCCACTTGTGTCTGGAGATTGGGTGGTGGTAAAAAGACACTTTAGAAAAGTCCTCAAACCCTGTTAAGATGGTCCGTTCCAAGTGTTGCTGACCACAAGCACATCAGTGAAGTTCAAAGAAAAGCCTAATTGGATCCACGCCAGTCATTGCAAGAAAATGTTGAGTCTTCTGTGCTGTTGATTCACCTTGTGTGACTGCTGATCCTGACTCAAAGAATATGGATTTCAAATGAGATAGTAAAAATAGGTTTCTGAGCTGTGAAAAGGTTTTGTAAAAGGAAGAACAAAGCTGTTACAGCCGATACTTCCAACCAGTGACCAATGGATAGTATTGCCCAAAGATTCCCAGTATTAATAGTTTTATGTGGCAAGGGAGAGGCAAGGAAGCAATGATATTAAAACTTTTTTTTTTGCAGACTTGGAAAGCAAAGATCTGTCTCATTTTATATCAGCATTTAACATCGGGTTCACTTAGGCCTCTTTCACACTTGCGTTGTCCGGATCTGGTGTGTACTCCACTTGCCGGAATTACACGCCGGATCCGGAAAAAACGCAAGTGTACTGAAAGCATTTGAAGACGGATCAGTCTTCAAAATGCTTTCAGTGTTACTATGGCAGCCAGGACGCTATTAAAGTCCTGGTTGCCATAGTAGGAGCGGGGGAGTGGCATACTTACAGTCCGTGCGGCTCCCGGGGCGCTCCAGGATGACGTCAGAGCGCCCCATGCGCATGGATGACGTGCCATGCGATCACGTCATCCATGCGCCTGGGGCGCCCTGACGTCACTCTAGAGCACCCTGGGAGCCGCACGGACGGTAGGTATGCTGCTCCCCACTAAACTTTACCATGGCTGCCAGGACTTTAGCGTCCCGGCAGCCATGGTAACCACTCTAAGCTTAAGGCCGGATCCGGATCAATGCCTTTCAATGGGCATTAATTCCGGATCCGGCCTTGCGGCAAGTCTTCAGGATTTTTGGCCGGAGCAAAAAGCGCAGCATGATGCGGTATTTTCTCCGGCCAAAAAACGTTCCGGTCCGGAACTGAAGACATCCTGATGCATCTGGAACGGATTTCACTCCATTCAGAATGCATTAGGATAAAACTGATCAGGATTCTTCCGGCATAGAGCCCCGACGGCGGAACTCTATGCCGGAAGAAAAGAACGCAGATGTGAAAGAGCCCTTAGAGGGGACCGTAAAGACAGAATAAAAAAATAAATAAAAAAAAACAACAAAATGTAACAAATTTATCATGTTCTTGTTTCATCAGACCATGCAGAACATGAAAAATAAAATAGAAAAGTATTCTCAGTCTGCAGCCAGGTCTTCTGCCCCTTTGAGATATGTGTGTGTGAAATAGGAAGTTTAGGAAGAGGGTGCTGGATTTAAGCTGCATAATTTTGGTCCACACAATAAGGGTGGCATTTTGTTGGAAGAAACCTCCAAGTTACAAAGAGTACAAAATAGATTTGGTAACAAGTCCAGCCATTGCGCCAACAGTACCAGTTGTAGTATATAGCGAGAGCAAAGAGAGTTTTGGATCCTAGATCATAGGCCGTACATTTTCACTCAGGCAGCCCACCTGATGTTAGCATCGGAGCACCTCATGCTCCGATGTGTTCCCTTGCCCTGCGATAGATCGCCCAGGGCAAGGGCCCCCCTTTTTTTTTTTTTTTTACAATAAAACACTGCCCCTGCAGTGTTCAGTGACGTCACCGGCTCTGATGGGCACGCTTTAGCCATTTTACTGGCTAGGGCAGCGCTAAAGCCCGCCCTTAAATGCCAGCCCGCCCTGGCAGCCCCATAAAGAGCCCGGTTTGTCACCGGAACTCCTGAAAATGCCTTTGCCCTGCGCGATTTAGCTCCGAGGCTCAAGTTGGGGGGCTGCCTGGGTGAAAATGGAGGTATGTTCAGGTTCAGCTGTAAACACGGACAACCCCTTTAAATGTTGTATTGAGGCGGATCTCCATACAGCATTAATCCAAAGTTCTGAGTGAAGAGACTTCGGATCTGAAGCTCGCTCCACTCGTACAGGCGTGGCCAAAAGTTTTGAGAATGACACAAATATCAGTTTTCACAAAGTTTGCTGCTAAACTGCTTTTAGATCTTTGTTTCAGTTGTTTCTGTGATGTAGTGAAATATAATTACACGCACTTCATACGTTTCAAAGGCTTTTATCGACAATTACATGACATTTATGCAAGGAGTCAGTATTTGCAGTGTTGGCCCTTCTTTTTCAGGACCTCTGCAATTCGACTGGGCATGCTCTCAATCAACTTCTGGGCCAATTCCTGACTGATAGCAACCCATTCTTTCATAATCACTTCTTGGAGTTTGTCAGAATTAGTGGGTTTTTGTTTGTCCACCCGCCTCTTGAGGATTGAACACAAGTTCTCAATGGGATTAAGATCTGGGGAGTTTCCACGCCATGGACCCAAAATGTCAACGTTTAGGTCCGCGAGCCACTTAGTTATCACTTTTGCCTTATGGCACGGTGCTCCATCGTGCTGGAAAATGCATTGTTCTTCACCAAACTGTTGCTGGATTGTTGGAAGAAGTTGCTGTTGGAGGGTGTTTTGGTACCATTCTTTATTCATGGCTGTGTTTTTGGGCAAAATTGTGAGCGAGCCCACTCCCTTGGATGAGAAGCAACCCCACACATGAATGGTCTCAGGATGCTTTACTGTTGGCATGACACAGGACTGATGGTAGCGCTCACCTTTTCTTCTCCGGACAAGCCTTTTTCCTGATGCCCCAAACAATCGGAAAGAGATTTCATCGGAGAATATGACTTTGCCCCAGTCCTCAGCAGTCCATTCACCATATTTTCTGCAGAAGATCAATCTGTCCCTAATGTTTATTTTTTTGGGAGAAAAGTGGCTTCTTTGCTGCCCTTCTTGACACCAGGCCATCTTCCAAAAGTCTTTGCCTCACTGTGCGTGCAGATGCGCTCACACCTGCCTGCTGCCATTCCTGAGCAAGCTCTGCACTGGTGGCACTCCGATCCCGCAGCTGAATCCTCTTTAGGAGACGATGCTGGACTTTCTTGGATGCCCTGAAGCCTTCTTAACAATAATTGAACCTCTTCCCTTGAAGTTCTTGATGATCCTATAAATTGTTGATTGAGGTGCAATCTTAGTAGCCACAATATCCTTGCCTGTGAAGCCATTTTTATGCAACGCAATGATGGCTGCATGAGTTTCTTTGCAGGTCACCATGGTTAACAATGGACGAACAATGATTTTAAGCATCACCCTCCTTTTAACAGGTCAAGTCTGCCATTTTAACCCAATCAGCCTGACATAATGATCTCCAGCCTATTACTGAAATGATCTCAACAGGTCCTTTAATGACAGCAATGAAATGCAGTGGAAAGGTTTTTTGGGGATTAAGTTAATTTTCATGGCAAAGAAGGACTATGCAATTCATCTGATCACTCTTCATAACATTCTGGAGTATATGCAAATTGCTATTATAAAAACTTAAGCAGCAACTTTTTCAATTTCCTATATTTATGTAATTCTCAAAACTTTTGGCCACGACTGTATACACTCACCTAAAGAATTATTAGGAACACCATACTAATACGGTGTTGGACCCCCTTTTGCCTTAATTCTACGTGGCATTGATTCAACAAGGTGCTGATAGCATTCTTTACAAATGATGGCCCATATTGATAGGATAGCATCTTGCAGTTGATGGAGATTTGAGGGATGCACATCCAGGGCACGAAGCTCCCGTTGCACCACATCCCAAAGATGCTCTATTGGGTTGAGATATGGTGACTGTGGGGGCCATTTTAGTACAGTGAACTCATTGTCATGTTCAAGATACCAATTTGAAATGATTCAAGCTTTGTGACATGGTGCATGATCCTGCTGGAAGTAGCCATCAGAGGATGGGTACACGGTGGTCATGAAGGGATGGACATGGTCAGAAACAATGCCCAGGTAGCCTGTGGCATTTAAACGATGGCCAATTGGCACTAAGGGGCCTAAAGTGTGCCCAGAAAACATCCCCCACACCATTACACCACCACCACCACCACCAGCCTGCACAGTGGTAACAAGGCATGGTGGATACATGTTCTTATTCCGTTTACACCAAATTCGGACTCTACCATTTGAATATATCTGTAAAGAATAAATCAAGGCAACTGGACGTACTGTAGATTTCTTGAAAACGTTTCACTCGTTCTTCCAACGAGCTCTCTCAATTCTGAGTAATTGTACAAAGATTCTGGGAATAAATATGTAACTGAATCCACATCTGGTAATTATACCCAGCATTGGGTCAAAGGTGTTGATTCCATTATCCTAATTGGAGTCAGTAGGTGGTAAAGACTTCCCAGAAAAAGGGGTCAAGACAGCACTGTATGTGGCAGACAATAGATGTCTAACCCCCCCACCTCTATTCAAGCTTGGCTTCTCCATTTTTACGCAGATGGCCGCCTTCACACCTCGTTTGTACCAATCGGCCTCCTTATCCAAAACACGTACTTGACTGTCTTCAAAGGTATGACCTGTACCTGCTATTTGATTCCCACCATCCTCTAGACCAGAAACTGGGAGTCATCCAGACTCTACACCACCAGGCAGAGAAAATCCCCACCAGCACAGAGGCCAAGGCGAAGGAACTCAAACACCTCAGAGGGGCACTTAAAACTTGTGGGTATCCAGTTTGGGCTTTTGTCAAAACAGAAGGAAGGAGAAGAAAGACCACCAAGACTACCAGTAAGGGCGAGAAGCATGACAGACGCAAGAATATGGTTATCCCATATGTAGCTGGGGTGTCTGAGAAACTCAAAAGGATTTTTAATAAACATCATATTCCTGTTTGCTTTAAACCCAGCAACACACTGAGGCAACAACTGGTTCACCCCAAAGACCCAACGCCTAAACACAAGATTGACAACATTGTGTACGCAGTCCAGTGCAATGAGGAATGCTCAGAACTGTATATCGGCAAAACAAAACAACAACTACATCAGCGTATGGCTCAGCATAGAAGAGCCAACACCTCTGGTCAAGATTCAGCCGTGTACTTCTATCTAAAAGGAACAGGTCACACCTTTGAAGACAGTCAAGTACGTGTTTTGGATAAGGAGGCCGATTGGTACAAACGAGGTGTGAAGGCGGCCATCTGCGTAAAAATGGAGAAGCCAAGCTTGAATAGAGGTGGGGGGGTTAGACATCTATTGTCTGCCACATACAGTGCTGTCTTGACCCCTTTTTCTGGGAAGTCTTTACCACCTACTGACTCCAATTAGGATAATGGAATCAACACCTTTGACCCAATGCTGGGTATAATTACCAGATGTGGATTCAGTTACATATTTATTCCCAGAATCTTTGTACAATTACTCAGAATTGAGAGAGCTCGTTGGAAGAACGAGTGAAACGTTTTCAAGAAATCTACAGTACGTCCAGTTGCCTTGATTTATTCTTTACAGATATATACCATGACCTGGATAAATGAGAACCTTCACAGACACTCTACCATTTGAATGTCTCAACAGAAATCGAGATTCATCAGACCAGGCAACATTTTTCCAGTCTTCAACAGTCCAATTTTGGTGAGCTCGTGCAAATTGTAGCCTCTTTTTTCTATTTGTAGTGGAGATGAGTGGTACCCGGTGGGGTCTTCTGCTGTTGTAGCCCACCTTTCTTTCCCATTCTGACATTCAGTTTGGAGTTCAGGAGATTGTCTTGACCAGGACCACAACCCTACATGCATTGAAGCAACTGCCATGTGATTGGTTGACTAGATAATCGCATTAATGAGAAATATAACAGGTGTTCCTAATAATTCTTAAGGTGAGTGTATACATTTGCTTGCAAAGAGCCTGGAAAAGCTCAGTAAGAATCCCAGTGACATCCCCTATACTGTAGCAGAACTAAACATTTATAATTCTGAGTGAGTCCTAGGAAAGCCGGGTAAAAAATGTTGCAAAGCTGTAATTGGACTGCTAAATAAGTCTACCTACAAAGAACTTTCTCTTCTCTCCTCAACCGTGCCATAGTTAGGCAGATTTGCCTGGAAAAGCCTGGTACAACCATGTGGAGTTGTAACAGACTGCAGAATACTGATCCTACCAAGATAAATCCTCCCCTCTCTATTCCCAAATAAAGTGCCATGCCAATGAATATTTTCCTTTCAGGGTCATGGGAAAGATTTGCTACAATCATGTAGGGATGTAAAAGACTGCAGAATACTAAATCTACCAAGACAAAGTCCCCTTTCCACTCCTACATAGTGCCATAGCTAGGTAGATTTGCCTTTCGGAGTCCTGGTAAAGCTGGATTACCACCATGTGGAACTCTAATAGAATGCAGAATACTAAATCTACCTAGACAAATCCCCCTCCATGCACCTAAATAGTGCCCCAGAAAAGCAGATTTACTTTCCAGGGTCCCAGAAAGTAACTGGGTTACTACCAAGTGTAACTGTAATAGCAAAATACTAAATCGAGCAAAATAAATCCTTCTTCCCACTCCTATACAGTTAGTAGAGAAGATAAAACGATGTATGAGACCAATTGTTCGACGCTGCTGACATATAAATGGATCCACTGAATTTATAAATATTCTTTTATTAAATAAAAGTCAACTGTGCCTAGTGACTTTTATTCAATAAAAGAATATTTATAAAAGAATAATTTATAAATTCAGTGGATCCATCTATATGTCAGCAGCGCCGAACAATTGGTCTCGCACATCGTTAGAGCTTCCCTACTAACTTATTTCCTGGAATCGAGACAGGAAGAGACCAAGGCAGCAGCACGACATTCCCTGATGCTGGTGGGGATAGATACCAGCTAAGGCATATATAGTTGTTGTGACTTCTCACAACAACCTCCGGTAAGCGAATTATGCACCATGTAATTTTAATATCCTTAAGATGTTACCACACATGAGGCGCTGTGTGTTTTTTCTCTCTCTCTTCTACACACTCCTATACAGTGCTATAGCTAGACAGGTTTGCTTTTCACTGCCCTAGGAAATCTGGGTTACAATTATGTGGAGCTGTAATACAGGCTGCACAATATTAAAGAGGACCTTTCACCGCTCCTGACATGCCTGTTTTAATAGCTTCATGCATTCCCCATGTAATAACAATTCTGGAGCCTCTATTCTTATGGCTCTATGTTGTGCCATTCCTTTATAAATTTCTACTAGAAGTTAGGAATTAATTGCTATTAGCCATCAGAAAGGGCACAGAGGGGTGGTAACAAGTTGGGGGGGGTGTACCTGCACAGACTGACTATCCAATCAGCGCTGCCATTTTCAGACTGTGCAGAGACAACCCCCAAACTTGTTACCTCCCCTCTGTACCCTTACTGAAGGCTAATAGCAATTCATTCATAACGTCTGGTAGAAATAATAAAGGAATTGCACAACATAGAGTCATAAGAATAGATGCTCCAGAATTGTTATCACATGGGGAATGGAAGTAGCTATTAAAACAGGCATGTCAGGAGCGGTGAAAAGTCCCCTTTAAATCTACCAAGATAAATCTCACTTCCACGCCTAAATGGTGCCATAGCTAGGTAGATTTCTCTTTCAGGGTCCAGGTAAAGCTGGTTTACAACTATGTAGAGCTGTAATAGACACTGCAGAATACTAAATCTACCAAGATAAATCCCCCTCCCACTGTAGCATAGTTAGGCAGATTTGCCTTTTATGGTCTTGAGAAAGCGGATTTACCACTATGTGGAGATATCATAGAAACTCCAGCATGGTGGTAAAGAGGATTCCTGTTGCAGTTTTGGATATGGTTTTCCACATTTCTTTTTTGCTTCAGAAGTTTTTCTATGCACTCAAGGAATACCTGTCTGAGGAGTGGTGAGCTGGACTATATATGTTCTCTATAATCCATGTTTAGGCTGGTTTTACACTAGCGTAATTAGTTCCAGCAGAGAACAGCCAGATCCAGAGAGATAGGGCAGGCTGCTCTCTTCTGGAACAACCTGCTGGAACTGCTAATACTGGTGTGAAATAATCTTTAGCTGTAAGGCCCCTTGCAGACAAGTGTTTCATGCTGCGAGTGCGCAGTGAGGCTCCCGACCTATCCTCCCAGCACTGACGGGGTCACATAGCATATTGATTTATGATGCTATGTAACCCCTGCAGTTCTGGAATGTATTGGCAGCATTATGTCAGTGTCATGTAATAGATTATACAAACCAAAAAGACAGGGTGGCATTAGCAGGAGGTGCTCAAACCCACATGCAGTCGTGCATATATATAGGGGAGCAAATCCTGCACTTGTGGCCCGTTGCTAATGGCGATCCCCAGCAAAATGCATACGGTGGAGGATGCCCGCGGTGAACCACAAGTACCACAATAGACATCTCACACAAGGTAACAAGTGCGGATGTCATAATCAATATAACAAAACAATAACAAATACAGGTGCACTCTTCGGTCTCACTAAACCCTCAAACTGATTTTAAAATTGAGAGATTAGTCAACATGTCCTACGGTGTAGAACATGTCTAAGCCCGGGCACCACGTCAAGGTTTCTCAAGTAGCCCGGGATCTAGCACTCTCCTACCTGAGCCGTATGGGCAATACCAGGAGCCAGTGGGCAAATTACAGGAGCATGAGGCCGACTCACAAACAGCTCACCAGTTACCTCCAGCATGTAACCATGCTTGCAATGGGAGGAGGGAGGAGACTGCATGTGGGTTTGAGCACCTCCTGCTAATGCCACCCTGTCTTTTTGGTTTGTATATATAGATTCCTGGAGGTGTATAAACTCCAATTTAAATGTGCCTGTTTTCCCATCTACAGGCCACATTTAGGTGCACCTGTGAGGCCTGGGCCATATCAGTCAGTCTTGAGTGGGACTTGCAGACTCCTCCCTCCTCCCACTGCAAGCATGGTTACATGCTGGAGGTAACTGGTGAGCTGTTTGTGAGTCGGCCTCATGCTCCTGTAATTTGCCCACTGGCTCCTGGTATTGCCCATACGGCTCAGGTAGGAGAGCGTTAGGTCCCGGGCTACTTGAGAAACCGTGACATGGTGCCCAGGCTTAGACATGTTCTACACCGTAGGACATGTTGACTAATCTCTCAATTTTAAAATCAGTTTGAGGGTTTAGTGAGACTGCAGAGTGCACCTGTATTTGTTATTGTTTTGTTATCATGTAATAGATTCCAGAACTTTAAGGCCTCTTTCACACGGGTGTGTTGCGGGAAAATGCGCGATTTTTCAGAGCGAGTGCAAAACATTGTAATGCGTTTTGCACGCGCGTGAGAAAAATCAGCATGGGTTTGGGTTAGGTATTCTGTAAATTGTATTAATTTCCCTTACAACATGGTTATAAGGGAAAATAATAGCATTCTTAATACAGAATGCATAGTACAATAAGGCTGGAGGGGTTAAAAAAAATAATTGAACTCGCCTTAATCCACTTGATCGCGCAGCCCGGCTTCTCTTCTGTCTTCTTCTTTGCTGTGCACAGGAATAGGACCTTTGATTACGTCATTGTGCTCATCTCATGGTCCAATCACATGGTTCATCACCATGGTGAGGAACCATGTGATTGGATCATGTGATGTGATGTCACCACAGGTCCTTAGCCGGCAGCTCAACATTACAGAAGAAGGCAGAGATCCGCAACTACGCGATCAAGTGGACTCTGAGTAAATTTTTATTTTATTTTTAACCCCTCCATCACTATTTTACTTTGCATTCTGCATTCAGAATGCTATTATTTTCCCTTATAACCATGTTATAAGGGAAAATAATACAGATCGGGTCCCCAACCCGATCGTCACCTAGCAGCCATGCGTGAAAAATCGCACAGCATCCGCACTTGCTCGCGGATGCTTGCGATTTTCACGCGGCCCCATTCACTTCAACGTGAAAAACGCAGAATATAGAGCATGCTGCGATTTTCACGCAACGCACAAGTGGTGCGTGAAAATCACTGCTCGTTTGCACAGCCCCATAGAAATGAATGGGTCAAGATTCAGTGCGGGTGCAATGCGTTCATCTCACGCTTTGCACCCGCGCGGAATACTCGCCCATGTGAAAGGGGCCTAAGGGTTACAGAGCATCATAAATCAATATAATGCTATGTGACCCCATCAGTACTGAGCGGTCAGGCCGGGAGCTGCGCTGTGGACTCGCAGCGTGACAAATGTTTGTCTGCAAGGGGCCTAAAAGAGACTGCTAAATATGAAAACTCCAAAATAGTGCTATGGATAGGCAGATTTGCCTACCATGGTCCTGAGAAAGCTAGGGTACCACCATGTGAAACGGTAGTAGACTGCAGAATACTAAATCTACCAAGACAAATCCCCCTCCCGACTCCTGAATAGTTCCATAGCTAGCCAGATTTGGGTTTTAGGGTCCTGAGAAAGCTGGGTTACAACCATGTGTAGCTGTAATAGAAGTAGGAACATAGGATAGAATCAGCTCACCTTCATAAGCGGTGTGGTGCAAGAACACAGGACTGGGTGCCAGGATAAATATGTTGTTATCTGAAGTGGTGTAGTTTGCTCAGCACTGACAGGATAAGCATAAAGGGGGGTCATTTATTAAAACTGGCATTTTAGATGCTGGTCTTAATAAAGTTATGTGTAGAAAACGATGAATGAGATGGGCCTACCAGCCCATCCCCTTTCCGACTGCAATCTGCGCCTAAAATAGGCGTATTTCAGGTTAATAAATGACCCCCAAAATGTCTATTTTATCTCAGGATATATTAAAAACATTAGATATAAAGATGAAATGAGTTTAAATGCAGTTTAAATGCAGAAAAGCAAGGTGTGTACGAAGAACAACACTTTGGCTATAGACTGTGCCTATAGAGAATATCCACAGGAATATATGAAAAACGCAAATTGTTTTCAGTAACCCAATGTGGACACCAATAAAAATAATAATAGGGAATAATGACATAATAAAAATAAGCTAAATCCACTTTAAGATTTAAGCTATTTAGATAACAGCTGCCCATAGTCAATATCCGAAAGGCTTCACGTCTGAGAACCCTCCTCCAATCCCCTCCTTTTCAATTGCTTTCACCTGAAGTGAGCTTGTATCTCCTTGGTGCATATTCACAAAGCGCACTGCAGCACCAGACAGGCTTGTGTGTTCAGGATTGGCTATGCTGTTCATATGTTCACCGATTCTAGTTTTCAAGCCATGAGTAGGGCAACCTATATACTGAAGATTACATTTGTTGCACTCAATAATATACACAATGTAAGTGCTATTACAATTTACAAATGAGTCCAACGTATGTTTATAACTGTTGTAGGTAGACGTCACCAGTTTAGTGGGTAAAATATACCTACACAAGCAGCATCTATTCAAGCCTCATTTGAAAAAAAAAATAACAGGAAGCCAGGTTTGTGGGTTTGCTGGTCTGAGAGGAATACATAAAGGGTGCCACCAGGTTACCTAGCGTTACACCCTGTCTCACCACAAACATACACCCATTACATAGTTTATAAGACTAAAAAAAGACATCTGTCCATCCAGTTCAGCCTGTTATCCTGCAAGTTGATCCAGAGGATACTAGATCTTTCACTTGGGGGTCATCATCTAATAAAAGTATTGCGTGACCAAGGAATTAATCGGATTATTCGGAAGGGCAAAATCAGTAGAGAATGTAATACACTATTTTCACTTAGCAAAAATGTAATATTTTTGGTTTGGGCGATATTGATGGCATGTTTTCTCATCCATATGGGATAACCCCGTTCTTTAAGTATAATTACTATGGGCAGCCGTTATCCAAATGGCTTAACCCCTTACGCTGGGTTCACACCTGAGCGTTTTACAGTGCATTCCTACGCGCTGTAAAACGCACAACAGGCAAGAACCAATGATTCCCTATGGGAATGGTTCTCACCTGGGCGTTTTACAGCGCGTACGATCGCGCTGTAAAACGCCCGACGCTCAAACAAGTGCTTGAGCTTTTTTTTGGGCGTTTGTCGCGCGTTCCCGCACATAGAAATTCGGGAACGCGCGACAATGTGTGAACGCCAGTCTCTGTATGCGCGATTGTAAACGCCCGTACAATCGCGCATACAGAGCGCTCGTTTCCGAACGCTCAGGTCTGAACCCAGCGTTAAGGATCCAGCCAGTTTTCACCTTAAAAGGGAACCTGTCACCAGGATTTTGTGTATAGAGCTGAGGACATGGGTTGCTAGATCGCCGCTAGCGCATCCGCAATACCCAGTCCCCATAGCTCTGTGTGCTTTTATGGTGTAAAAAAACAAAAACGATTTGATATTCAATTTGATGACTCTTCTCTGGTCACACAAGTAAGATATGACCTATGTTAATATGCATAAAAGGCGGGAAGTACAAAAATGCATAATACTTATTGAATTAGTCTGCAAATGAAATTAAAAGTGCAATTTATATGTTTAGGGTAACGCAATGAACATTTAGAAACGCTCAGTGAGGATAGCATAGTAGGGGGTGACCGGTTCCCTTTAACCCCTTAGGGACACAGCCTTATTACACCTTAGGACCAGGCCATTTTTTGCAAATCTGACCAGTGTCACTATAAGTGCTGATAACTTTAAAACGCTTTGACTTATCCAGGCCGTTCTGAGATTGTTTTTTCGTCACATATTGTACTTCATGACACTGGTAAAATGAAGTAAAAAAAAATACCTCATTTAACAAAAATTTTGAAAAATTTGCAAATTTCAAAGTTTCAGTTTCTCTACTTCTGTAATACATAGTAATACCCCTAAAAATTGTAATGACTTTACATTCCCCATATGTCTACTTCATGTTTGAATTATATTTTATTTTTTGGGGATGTTACAAGGCTTAGAAGTTTAGAAGCTAATCTTGAAATTTTTCAGAAATTTACAAAAAACCCAATTTTTAGGGACCACTACAGTTCTGAAGTCACTTTGCGAGGCTTACATAATAGAAACCACCCAAAAATGACCCCATTCTATAAACTACACCCCTCAATGTATTCAAAACTGATTTTACAAACTTAGTTAACCCTTTAGGTGTTGCACAAGAGTTATTGGCAAATGGGGATGAAATTTGAGAATTTCATTTTTTTGCCTAATTTTCAATTTTAACCAATTTAATGGAAAATAGAGATACAATTTCCAAATAACTTTTTTGGCAGATTTTCCATTTTAATATTTTTTTCCAGTTACAAAGTAAGGGTTAACAGCCAAACAAAACTAATTATTTAGGGCCCCAATTCTGTAGTTTACAGAAACACCCCATATGTGGTCGTAAACTGCGCAGAAGGAAAGGAATGCTATACGGTTTTTGGAAGGCAGATTTTGCTGGACTGTTTGTTTTTTTACACCATGTCCCATTTGAAGCCCCCCTGATGCACCCCTAGAGTAGAAACTCTAAAAAAGTGACCCCATTTTAGAAACTACGGGATAGGGTGGCAGTGTTGTTGGTACTAGTTTAGGGTACATATGATTTTTGGTTGCTCTATATTACACTCTTTGTGCAGCAAGGTAACAAGAAATACCTTTTTGGCACAGTTTTTTTTTTGTTATTTACAACATTCATCTGACAGGTTAGATCATGTGGTAATTTTATAGAGCAGGTTGTCACGGACGCGGCGATACCCAATATGTATACAATATATATTTTTTTTAATGTAAGTTTTACACAATGAATTCATTTTTAAAACAAAAAAAGTTTTAGTTTCTCCATAGTCTAAGAGCCATAGTTTTTTCAGTTTTTGGGCGATTATCTTAAGTAGGGTCTCATTTTTTGCGGGATGAGATGACAGTTTGATTGTTACAATTTTGGCGTACATGCGACTTTTTTGATCACTTTTATTACCTTTTTTTGGGAAGTAAGGTGGGCAAAATTTCAATTTCATCATAGTTTTTAATTTTTTATGGCGTTCACCGTTCGGGTAAAGTAACATGACCGTTTTATAGATCAGGTCGTTACGGACGCGGCGAAACCAAACATGTGTAGGGAATTTTATTTTTTTCATTTTTACTTTTTTTTTACCCAGACCCACTTGGTTCTTGAAGATCCAGTGGGTCTGAGGTCTGTATAATACAGTACAGTACAATATATAGTACTGTACTGTATTTTACTTACACTGAACAGATCTAAGTCTTTAGCATAGATCTGTTCAGCACCATGGACAGCAGGATGCCTGAGCAGGCATCCTGTTGCCATGGGAACCTTCCCCGTCTGCCACAACTTCGCAGACGGGGAAGGGTGAGGACGGGGCTTCGGGGGGCTGTCTGGGGGCTCTCTCCCTCTCCCATCGAGGGGCTGCAAAGGCACAGCAGCCCCCCGATCGGAGAGGGAGGGAGCTCCCTGCGCTGTTAACCTTTTCCATACAGCAGTCCGTACGGACCGCTGTATGGAAAGGGTTAAACGGCTGACATCGCATCAACAATGTCAGCCGTTTATACCAGCAATGTGCTGGCACCCTGGTATACCCACTAGACGCCAACGATTATTCAAGGGGAGGCGGGCGGGGGATCGCGATCCCGCCTGCCGCACCGCCCGCCTCCCGCAACCCTCCCCCTGCACCACCCGCCCACATAATATCATTCAGGGGTACAGGGGGAGGAAAAACCATATATATTTTGGGCATTATAAAGTTTCTGATCCCCGAAACGGCAAAAAGCGCATCAAACCGCAGGTCTGAACTGACCTGCGGTTTGTTGCGATCGCCGACATGGGGGGGTCACGGGTCCCCCCCGCACATTTAGCCTAGGTGCCTGCTCAATGATTTGAGCAGGCACCTTGTTCCGATCACTGCCAGCCGGACGGCAGTGATCGGAACACCACATGACGTACCGGTACGTCATGTGTCCTTAAGTACCAGGACATCATGACGTACCGGTACGTCATGTGTCCTGAAGAGGTTAAAGGACCAGGCCATTTTTACCTTAAATCTAAGGCCGATTTTTGCAAATCTGACATCTGCCACTTTATGTGGCAATAACTTTTAAATGCTTTTACTTATCTGGGCCATTCTGAGAATGTTTTCTCGTCACATATTGTACTTCATGACAGTAGTAAAATTGAGTCCCAATTTTTTTTATTTATAAAAAAAATACCACATTTACCAAAAGTTTTGAAAAAAATAGCAAATTTCCAAATTTCAATTTCTCAACTTTTATAATAAATAGTAATAACTCCAAAAATATTTATTACTTTACATTCCCTATATGTCTACTTCATGTTTGGATTATTTTGTGAATGACATTTTATTTTTTGGGGACGTTAGAAGGCTTAGAAGCAAATCTTGAAATTTTTCACTGGGATGATTTTAAGCTGCCATGTCACATTTGAAGACCCCCTGATGCACCCCTAGAGTAGAAACCCCATTTTGGAAACTATGGGATAAGGTGGCAGTTTTATTGGTTCTATTTTAGGGTACATATGATTTTTGGTTGCTCTATATTACACTTTTTGTGAGGCAAGGTAACAAAAAATAGCTGTTTTGGCACAGTTTTCATTTTTTGGCATTTACAATGTTTATCTGACAGGTTAGATCATGTTTTATTTTTATAGAGCAGATTGTTACGGACCTGCCAATACCAAATATGACTTTTTTGGGTTGTTTGTTTCAGTTTTACATAATAAAGCATTTTTTTTTTGGGGCGACTGTTATGTAGGGGCTCATTTTTTTTCCGGTACGAGATGACGTTTCGATTGGTACTATTTTAGGGTACATATGACTTTTTGATCGCTTGCTATTACACTTTTTGTGATGTAAGGTGACCAGCTTTTTTTTTTTATGGTGTTCATCTGAGGGGTTAGGTCATGTGATATTTTTATAGAGCAGGTTGTTATGGACGTGTCAATACCATATATATATATATATATATATATATATATATATATATATATATATATATAAAAAAAAAACCACACACACACACACACACACACACACTTTTTTTATTTATTCAAGTTTTACACAATAATATTTTTTAAACAAAAAAATAATAAATAAATAACAAAATCATGTTTTAGTGTCTCCATAGTCTGACAGCCATTGTTTTTTATTTTTTGGGCGATTGTCTTAGGTAGGGTACCATTTTTGAGGAATGAGATGATGGTTTGATTGGCACTATTTTGGGGTGCGTTTGACTTTTTGATCGCTTGCTGTTACACTTTTCATGATGTAAGGTGACAAAAAATGGCTTTTTCTAGACTGTTTTTATTTTTAGGGGTTAGGTCATGTGGTAATTTTATATTCTTATGTTACAGACGCGGCGATACCCAATCTGTCAATTTTTTTTTTCATTTAACACAATATAAGCATTTTTATTTAATTTCTTGGGCAATTGTCTGAGGTAAGGTCTAATTTTTTGCGGTATGAGGTGATGGTTAGATTGGTACTATTTGGGGGGGGCATACGCCTTTTTGAACGCTTTGTGTTGCGCTTTTAGTGATGCAAGGTGTCAACATTTTTTTTTTTAGCACAGATTTTATTTTAAAAAATTTGACGGTGTTCACCTGAGGGGTTAGGTCATGTGATATTTTTATAGACACGTAGATACCTAATGTGTCTACTTTTCTTTTTTCCTATTTAAAAAAAATAATTACTTTATTTTGGGAAAAGGGCGTTTTTTTTAGTACTTGAAACGTTTAATTTTTTTTTGTAAAACTTTTTTTGAACTTTTTTTTTTTCCACTTTTTTTTTGGTCCCACTATGGGACAGGGTCTGATCCCTGTTTCAATACAGCACAATACATCTGTAATGTGCTGTACTGAACTGTCAGTGACTTACACTGTAAGACGGTAACAGTTGCCTAGGAGACCCAGCCCTGGGGCTGGTTCTCCTGGGCTTCCATAGCTGGCAGTCCCGATGCCTGTTCAAGGCATTGGGGCTGCCATAGCAACCCTCGGTTCCCCCGTCACCGCAGCACGGGGACCCGATGGGGATGTACAAGCTGTCGCAAACCCCCTGTATGCTGCGGTCAGCATGACCGCGGCATACAGGGGGTTAATCCGCCAGCATCTGTCTTTTCACCAATGCTGGCAGATACAGCCGGGCCCCTGCTGCTGATCGTGGCAGCGGTTGTGGGGCAGCACGTTTTAACCCTAAGACGAGAATGCTTGTCCTAGTGCGTTAAGTACCTGCAAGTTAGGACGCGCATTCTCGTCCAAGGTCCTGAACGTGTTAAACCTTAAAACAGATTTGGCTTCTTTTTAATAATTATGTAATTATTCTCTAATTATTATATTTTATTTGTGCCTGTTCAAATGATGTTACTGAAAACCATTTTTCATATATGCCACAGTCCATTGTTCCATGCCAGATTTTCCGAAGTGTTGTTCTCCATACATGCCTTGCTTTTCTGCATTTAAACTCATTTTATCTTTTATGTATTATGCCATGACAAAAAGGATCCTCTGCCTGAAACCGGTTGTAACGTTGTAGCTGTAATAGAGACTGCAGAATACAAAATCTATGAAGACAAACCCCCCTCCTCAGTCCAAAATAGTGGCAAAACTAGGTGGATTGGGCTTTCAATATCCTAGAAAAGCTGGGTACAGTGCACAGTGTGCGTGTAACATTATATGGACATTGTGCACAGCTCCACAAAACTTGCAATCAAGTTTTCCAACAGTGATCACTGTCAAATTGGCTGAGACCGACAGAGCGAAATTCCTCCTGCCTATATAGGCAAACATGACATTCAGGCACCTGGTTTCTGCAGTGTAAGCACACTGGTTTTGTGTAGTATCCCTGCACACATACAAGGGGAGGGTTTGTAATGTATACCTCACAGTGCTCTGGGTGTCTTTTGAAGTGAATGCAGTGTCAAGCCCTCTCTAGGGATGAGTGAACACGATGTTTTCCGGTTTAGCATTCGGGCCGCGAGGAATTAGTTATGGATTGCGTTAGCACAGAATATAATGGAATTCTATGACGGAAGGCAAAACGGAAGCCTTTAAGAGGCATTCCATTTGAATAGAAGTCTAAGGGCAGCATAATGGATCCGTCTGATCCAGGACTTTGTTTTCTGTCCTGCATAACGGAAACCAGGACGGATCCTTTATACTGCCCATAGAATTCTATTATGACAGAATGCAAAACGGATTGCCTCTTAAAGGCTTCCATTTTGCCTTCAGTCATTAAATTCCATTATATCCCGTGCTAACGGAATCCGTAACGGAATTCCTCCACTGGCCAAACGCCGAACCTGAAAAATGTTGGGTTGGCTCATCTCTAGCCCTGTCCCGAACTTCCAATTTTGATTGTGAGGTCATGGTAGTAGTGCAGAGAGAGATATGTCAGTCCCCAGCTGAAGATAGAGAGGTTGTGAGGAAGGAGGCAAGTCTGTCTGCAGAATACCTGCTTTCTGTGGCAGCTTGCAGACGGCCATGAAGTTAGAGGCATTGGCAAACTTTACTTTGAATGTTATACTTTTTTCTTATTTTTCAGGGTTTAGTGGCCCCTTAAGAAAAACAAAACTATATCAAAATAAGGGAATATTCCATGAAATGTGTCTGAAGAACGGCTAAATGTGTCTTGCAACATATTCTGTCCAGAGTTAATTAGACCACAGCCATTCTACGAGGAGCTTGTCTAAAGTATTGATCAAAATTGTTCTTGCCCATATAGAGCAGTAAAGTTTATGTCTCATAACGGATTCATTCTTGATGCAGTAGGTGCATCCAGATATTTAATAAATGGGTTACAACATTCAATTACAATGGTTCAATAAAAAGCAAAGGAGTATAGAAACACACTTGGATATTTATGATACAGTGCAGATCTATAAAACGCCCAACATTACACTACACAGACAAGCTGTAGGCAGCCTTAGCAATTTATAAGAAATTATATACCGTGAGAACGATGAAATAAACCAGGGAAACTCAAAATCTTATCTACCATACAGTTTCATACACACTTCATAAACAAAAGTATTGGGACACCTACACATTATTACAGCTACGGGAGCTTTTATGGAATCCCATTCTAAATCCATAGGCATTAATATGGATTCGATCTCCTTTTTTGCAGCAAAAACTGCTTGTATATGGAAGTCCTGAATCCCAAACTCTGCTCTAGTTTATTCCAAAGGTGTTCAGTGGGGTTGTGGTCAAGGCTCTGTGCGGGCCAGTCAAGTTCTTCCTGACTAATCTCACTCAACCATAACTTTAGGACCTCGTTTTGTGCGCTGGGGCACATTAATACTGGACCGGAAAAAGAGAGTGTCCCCAAACTGTTTCTACAAGGTCCCGTAGAAATGAATGGGAAGTGCACCACAAAAGCGTGGCCGCCGCCCCATTCACTTCTATGGGGCTGATGGAAATTTTGGGCAAATGAGTGGAGCGGTGGCTACGCATGTGCCGTCCGCTCCCCTTCTCTTTGCAGGCTCCGTTTTAGAGACAGGTGCGGATACCAGAGGTGGGATCAGACATTGGGGGTTATACGTTAGCGGTACCTGGGAGGTATTTTTTTATATACAACACACATTGATTGTAATACTAGTTATGCTGTTTATTGCATTACTCTCTTGATGTTGTCTGCATCCTATTGGATGCACAACCAATGATCTCAAAGTGAGACTCCATAAACATTTATCGGACATACCTCATACTAAAAGCAGGAATGTTTCAGCTGTCAGTTTACATTAGGTGGTTGTTCATCAGGGAAACACAACAGGTTTCCTGGTTCAGGCCTTGGAACGAGTCATTCCAACCACTAGAGGTGGTGACTATAAATGCAAGCTTCTAAACAGGGAATCCTTTTGGATTTTCCAAATGGGAAGTTGTATACCAACAGATTTGAAATCGTAAACACCATCTGATATTGCGTTACTGATCCGCTCATTTTTTGACACATTTTATTTCACGAGCTTGTATGTTTTTATATATATCCGCCCATGGGTGTGTCCTTAAATTCCATTGGATTGGTGAAACTGTGTCTATAAGTTCAAGGTGGGTAACAAGAATCACAGTTGTATGTTCCGAAACACATAGATGTGGTGTCTGAATTGGATTTTATTTAGCACACTGACTAAAGGCTGTCACTTTTTTGGAAGCTGGATTCATCCTTTCTTTCTCATTATCCTAGCGGTATGCCCCCACTGAATGAGATCTATGACATGAAACAACCCTTTTAAGTAGGAGCCAGCACTAGGAACATAAGCTGTTTATTAGCACTGTACAACTAGGAAGGGGTATACATACATAATTTAAAAACACCACAAGTATAACATGCATGAACTTAGTAACAGACCGGTACAGAGAGCTTACAATCTAGACAGGAAAGGGGTAATAGCCAGTTATTAGCGCTGGAACGCTCTAGCAGCCATTTAACCTCACTCATTTGCAGCGACAACAACAACAAAAATGCTGCAGACTGGGGACCTGCACCGCCTGCCGTCAAAAGACAGAAGGTGGTTGTTAAAAGGTTAAAAACCCTAACTACAATGGGAAATATCTCTCTGGAGGGAGCATGGAAGCAGCTTCAAGCTGCACACAAACTGAAGGTTGAGGTGGTTGTTTATTGCATGCAAGTCAGAGAGGGAATAGATACGGTTTAGCTTGTGCTTGGATGAGCAGAATTTTGTTTCTTTTGTATCTTGCAACTTGTATACTTGTTGTCTGTACATACGCTGCCAATAGAAGCCAGAAAGGACCCAAGGTTTTGACATCTAAAGCCTGTCTGTGTCTCTATAAATCCTGACTTGACTGACCACTGAGCCAAATCCCTACAATATAAACTGTAAATGGTGTTCAAAAAGTGAAACATACATTTTAAAGATTAAAGAAAATATCACCCCGTTTCCTGCTTGACAGATGTAAAACTCCTACAACTAGTATTCACTATAAAAAGTTAACTACCTCAGCAAACAAAAAAATAAATCATAGCAAATCTGGAAGGGGTGTCCTTGACCAGAGACTATACAGCTGAACCAGTGTAGGTAGAAGAGGCGCAGTGATTTACAATTTTACTGGCTAGAGAAAGATGACACTTACATGCAATTTGATTTTCATCTAGCCTCCACAGTGGCACGGACTACTAGGAGATTACGCCCGCCACCCTAGAAACGGGAAACAACGTGGAGATCTTTAAATAGCCCCCTCCCCTTACCTGCTCCAGTTAATAACTGAGAAACTCTAAAATGGACGCATAAACAAATCTGTTATTTTACATCTTCAAAACAACAGGTACAGTTCACAATATCTGACATCACTGCGTATACATAGATGTGGGGGAAAAAAATTCCATGCCGCTGTGGAGGCTAGAGGGAAATCAAATTACTGGTAAGTAGTAAGTAATTGTCATCTTTTCCCAACACCTCCACAGCATCACGAACTACTAGGAGGAATACCAGAGAAACAAAAACAATCAGGGTGGGACTACTGTAGATAACACTCTGCAAGCGAAAGTCCTTATGCTTCATGACATCTAATTGGAAATGTGTAAAAAAAGGTGGAAGGTGAAGACCAGGTGTCTGCCTGGCATATTTGTTCCAAAGGGACATGGGCTGTCTCTGCCCATGAAGCTGCCACAGAACAAGCTGAGTGGGCCTTGAGACCCTCCGGAGGCTTGAGGTCTATAGCGTTATAACACAACACAATTGTTGACCTGATCCGTCTGCTTATGGAGGTTTTAGTCGCCGCTTGTCCCTTACTGGTTCCCGCAAACTGGATAAAGAGCCGGTCCGTCTTCCTGAAGGTACTGGTTGCTTCAAGGTAGGCCTGGGACACATCTACGGACATCTAGCATATGGAAACGAGCTTCCTCCTTTGAACCTAATGGAGACCCAAACTATGGTAGCGATACTTCCTGTACACAGTGAAATTCTGAAACAACCGAAGCCGATAGACCTCCATCTTTTAGCAATTCCCGTTCAAGTTCCAGGCCGTCAGATGTAGCTGTGCTGTCTTGGGGTGGAAGACTGGACCTTGGTGGAGAAGGTTTGGGAGGGTGGGTAGGATCCAACAGTCTACTACTGACAGGATGAGTAACAGCGGGAACCATGACCTTCTTGGCCAGAACAGGGCGATCTGGCTTTTTCCTCCAATACCTTTGTCAATGTCTTCGGAATCAGAGAGAAGGGGGGAAAAACGTGCACAGATTTTCCTCTGGCCAGGGGTGACATAGCGTGTCTACAAAATATGGACGGTCTTTGTAAGACAGGAAACACAACCTTTGTCTGTCTGTTCTGTAGAGTTGCAAAAAGGTCTAGATATGGTACAGACCATCTTTCTGTTATCTGGAGAAAAACCCCACAGTTCAGACTCCATTCTCCCTCTTTTACTGTATCTCTGCTTAGGAAATCCGCAACTCTGTTTTCTTTCCCTTTTATATGAACTCTGCGGAAACCGAAGCTAAATTTTCTTCTGCCCAATTGAAAATCTTCCTTGAAACTTTTGCCAAGGATATACTTCTTGTACCTCCTTGTCTGTTTAAGTAAGTGATGGTAGTGATGTTGTCTAAGAAGGTTTGCATTCAGGGCTTCCCATACTGCCGAAAGCTCTCTTAGATTGGAGGAGAGCCGACTTCTGTCACCTCTCTTACCCTATAGAGATGCGGACATGCATGGCTAGATCGCCGCTAGCATGTCCACAATATATCTGTCCCATATCTCTGAGTGGTTTTATTGAGCATATATATATATATATATATATATATATATATATATATATATATATATATATACACACACACACACACACACACACACATATACATACATACATACATACATACATACACACACACAGTACAGACCAAAAGTTTGGACACACCTAATTCAAAGAGTTTCCTTTATTTTCATGACTATGAAAATTGTAGATTCACACTGAATGCATCAAAACTATGAATTAACACATGTGGAATTATATGCATAACAAAAAAGTGTGAAACAACTGAAAATATGTCATATTCTAGGTTCTTCAAAGTAGCCACCTTTTGCTTTGATTACTGCTTTGCACACTCTTGGCAGTCTCTTGATGAGCTTCAAGAGGTAGTCACCTGAAATGGTCTTCCAACAGTCTTGAAGGAGTTCCCAGAGATGCTTAGCACTTGTTGGCACTTTTGCCTTCACTCTGCGGTCCAGCTCACCCCAGGTCCGGTGACTGTGGAGGCCAGGTCATCTGGCGCAGCACCCCATCACTCTCCTTCATGGTCAAATAGCCCTTACACAGCCTGGAGGTGTGTGTTTGGGGTCATTGTCCTGTTGAAAAATAAATTATGGTCCAACTAAACTCAAACCGGAGGGAATAGCATGCCGCTGCAAGATGCTGTGGTAGCCATGCTGGTTCAGTAAGCCTTCAATTTTAAATAAATCCCCAACAGTGTCCCCAGCAAAGCACCCCCACACCATCACACCTCCTCCTCCCTGCTTCACGGTGGGAACCAAGCATGTAGAGTCCATCCGTTCACCTTCTCTGCGTCGCACAAAGACACGGTGGTTGGAACCAAAGATCTCAAATTTGGACTAATCAGACCAAAGCACAGATTTCCACTGGTCTAATGTCCATTCCTTGTGTTCTTTAGCCCAAACAAGTCTCTTCTGCTTGTTGCCTCTCCTTAGCAGTGGTTTCCTAGCAGATATTCTACCATGAAGGCATGATTCACACAGTCTCCTCTTAACAGTTGTTCTAGAGAGGTGTCTGCTGCTAGAACTCTGTGTGGCATTAACCTGGTCTCTAATCTGAGCTGCTGTTAACCTGCGATTTCTGAGGCTGGTGACTCGGATGAACTTATCCTCCGCAGCAGAGGTGACTATTGGTCTTCCTTTCCTGGGGCAGTCCGCATGTGAGCCAGTTTCTTTGTAGCGCTTGATGTTTTTTGTGACTGCACTTGGGGACACTTTCAAAGTTTTCCCAATTGTTCGGACTGACTGACCTTCATTTCTTAAAGTAATGATGGCCACTTGTTTTTCTTTACTTAACTGCTTTTTTCTTGCCATAATACAAATTCTAACAGTCTATTCAGTAGGACTAGGACAGCTGTGTATCCACCTGACTTCTCCACAACGCAACTGATGGTCCCAACCCCATTTATAAGGCAAGAAATCCCACTTATTAAACCTGACAGGGCACACCTGTGAAGTGAAAACCATTTCAGGTGACTACCTCTTGAAGCTCATCAAGAGAATGCCAAGAGTGTGCAAAGCAGTAATCAAAGCAAAAGGTGGCTACTTTGAAGAACCTAGAATATGACATATTTTCAGTTGTTTCACACTTTGTTATGTATGTAATTCCACATGTGTGAATTCATAGTTTTGATGCCTTCAGTGTGAATCTACAATATTCATAGTCATGAAAATAAAGAAAACTCTTTGAATGAGAAGGAGTGTCCAAACTTTTGGTCTGTACTGTATATATAATCATTTTTTTACACTCAATAAAACCACTCAGAGATATGTGACACGTATATTGCGAACATGCTAGCAGCGATCTAGCGGTGCATGTCCGCATCTCTATAGGGGGAAAAAAAAAAAAAGTGACAGAATCCCTTTAATCTATGGAATGATCTTTTCGCCAACACACCCCTCTTGACAGATTTTTCTTGCAAAGCCACCAAGCTAGTGAAACCTTCACTAGATGAGGAATAGTCACTTTCTTGTCTAAAGAGATTAAGCTTTTGTTCCAGTTCTGCAGCATTAAAGCCTGAAGGATTCTGGAGTGTGCTTGAGCCCACCTTTCCGCCGGAATTGTCGAGGACATGAGAACTAGGATTTTCATTATAAAACAAATAGATGCTCTTTTTGCCTTCTGAAGTAAAGATATTTCTTGTCTGATTTTTAATTGTTTTCCTTCTGGAAGAAATTATGTCATTGCTTGCGAGTCTAGCACAACACCCAGAAACATCTTCCTTCTGTTTGGCCTCAGTTTTTATTTTTCTAAATTTATCAGCCATCCCAAGCTTTCCAAAGCCTGCCTGACTATCCCCAAGTGTTCCATCAGTCTTTTCTCTGACACTGCGGATTCCAGTTTTAGCCCCGACTCTATCACATCCAGAACCCATGGAGCTGTGGAGATTTTCTTCCAGAAGTGTTTTTGTCTTCCTCCCACGAACTTCTGGCGTCATTGGTCATTGGTTTTTTCCTGGGTTAAAAAGGAATCCCTTACCCCTACCTCAATTTGTTTGACATTTTCCTGTTTATTTTTTGAGGCTGACCCCAATCTTATGTAATCACAGAGTACCTTCACCAGTGTAAAACGTAACCTTTACCGAGGATCATTAAAAAAAATCACCCAATTTGTGCCCTTAAAAAGCAATTAACAATGAGGCTGGGCAGGACAAGGAAAGGAAAATTGACTCACCCTCACACTTCGCCTATCAAGCTATAGAATCTACATAGCAAAACAGAATGGCTGCCCCAATGGGGGCAATCCCGTGCCAGGAACCTCCTGATAGGCTCTATATGTCCCTGACAAGGGATAGATACCGCCACCCGAGAAGAGACTTAATATGACTACAGTCCAATAGTAATGTCATAAGTTGATGCATGTATCAGAAACTAATAAATTTACAACAAAAATAATCGCACATAATACATATATGCTCCCAAATGAACCAGTGGCCTCCAGGTTTTGATCACCAGTGGAAAAGAAAGGAGCACATACCATATGTCCCAGGAATGCAAACTTTGCCCCGACGTGTTTCTCTGAACCATTCTCTGGGGTCAGTTCATCAGGGGACCACATATAACAAAAAACAAGAATGGAGGCAATAATATGTGTGCAAATCAGATTATATTCTTGTAGTTAGGGGTGGGCGATAAGGCCTAAAATCGATATTGCGATATCATTTGAAGCATGTGCGATATGCAATATATTATTTTCTTCTGTATGCATACAAAAAAATACAAATTACAAAACTGCCAGTGCCATCAGCCCTAAGCCCCATGGCATTTGCCATCATCTGCCATCAGACATGTCCCCCAAGCCCCATGGCCATACTTTGCAAATAGATCACCCCCCCCCCCCCCCGATCCTCCAGCCCCCCCCCCCCCAGAAGAATCTCTATACTTACCTTTCCTGCAGGGTTGCTTGGTGAGACGGCAGACTGCAGGTGTCGCATCTTCTTCCCAGGATGCATTGCAGGACATGACGTCACACACAGCATCAGCCAGCGGGTTGACGCTGTGTGCACGCCAGGCCCTGGCCACTCCAGTACAGCGCGGTGCGGAGTCAGGAGCTGGAGCCACGGAGCGGTGAGAAGCTTCTTCAATTCACTACCGCTCTGGGGTCATATCGCGGTCCGGCGATATATGCGATATGGACAAAATCTGTATAGTTGCACAGATTCATATCGCCCACCCCTACTTGTAGTAATACCCAAATGATAATGGTAAATCTCATGGCAGACAGACAATTCCCACATACAGTATTTGGGACCAAGTATAATGCATCTGCATCACATACCAAATGTCCACAGTGCTGCTACTACTGAGACCCTTTTAAAAATCTACCAAACATCATTTAAATACTGATAATCAAAGTATGGCTTTCAATAAAAACAAAATAACAGCAGGATAAGCCAGTCAACATGACAGTCGCTATGACAGAAAGGGGAGGATATGAGATGTCAAGCCTGGAGAGGGTATGATAAGGGATCAATCTGGATCAGCACATTGGTGGTGCAGTGGTGGCCATCTTGATGGAAAGTCTGGTCTCTGTCCATGTCAGCATGCAATCAGCATCACTCTAAATACCCGCACGCCGAAAACCGGACATAATATGTCCGGAAGTGGAACGCAAATACAGGAAGTAAGTTGCAACTATTACGGATAATACAGAAAAAAAAAGGACAGAAAAAACTATTGGGCATAAAAATACAGATGAGGAGCCACTATACCGTGTTACTACAAGAAGATCATTTGACTATTGAAAAAATAGTATTTTGCCATAAAACATTGTCACTTCATATCAGCTTCACGGACGGGGAATGGGGAGGTAAAATGAGAGGGAGGTTACTATCCCTCATATTATAAGATGAATATTAGGTGCAAAATTTAAATTATAAATAGCACCCTACCTCACCCATAGATGCAATAATAACTGACGGACCAGTCCAAAACACATAACTATTTAAATAAAGCATTCAAAATCAATATATTCATTAATACCACAAGGGGTAATGGTGTTCAGCCTATATGTCCATCTAGCTTCTTTCTGTTTCAAAATGGTGTCAAGATCTCCACCTCTAATACCTGTCCTGATAGTCTCTAAGACACAAGTCTGGAGAAAGTATTATCATAATTGTTTCTCACATCCCCCACATGTTCCAAAATCCGTCTCTTGAATGCACGGCACGTTTTACCTACATACATCAAATTGCACGTGCATTTACATAGATATATTACACCCTCAGCATTGCAGTAAGCAAAAGAACGGGTATACAGGGAGTGCAGAATTATTAGGCAAGTTGTATTTTTGAGGATTAATTTTATTATTGAACAACAACCATGTTCTCAATGAACCCAAAAAACTCATTAATATCAAAGCTGAATATTTTTGGAAGTAGTTTTTAGTTTGTTTTTAGTTTTAGCTATTTTAGGGGGATATCTGTGTGTGCAGGTGACTATTACTGTACATAATTATTAGTCAACTTAACTAAAAACAAATATATACCCATTTCAATTATTTCTTTTTACCAGTGAAACCAATATAACATCTCAACATTCATAAATATACATTTCTGACATTCAAAAACAAAAACAAATCAGTGACCAATATAGCCACCTTTCTTTGCAAGGACACTCAAAAGCCTGCCATCCATGGATTCTGTCAGTGTTTTGATCTGTTCACCATCAACATTGCGTGCAGCAGCAACCACAGCCTCCCAGACACTGTTCGGAGAGGTGTACTGTTTTCCCTCCTTGTAAATCTCACATTTGATGATGGACCACAGGTTCTCAATGGGGTTCAGATCAGGTGAACAAGGAGGCCATGTCATTAGATTTTCTTCTATTATACCCTTTCTTCAGGGGTCAAGTCCTGGGAAAAAAAGTGTGGGAACTCACCCAAGATCCACTGCAACCCCCCCCCCCCCTCCAAAAAATAAAAAAGCACAGAAAATCTAGCATGCTGTAATTTGTGTCGCTGCGGACTAAAAAATAAATTAAAAAAATAGCACTTTTAGAAAAGTTTGTCCTGGGATTCGATCTCATGACCTCTACACAGCAGAAGCAAGGCATATGCCCTCACAGCTATGAAAGCTGTCTAGCTTGCTACTT
The DNA here is from genome assembly GCF_014858855.1 of Bufo gargarizans. Lineage (NCBI taxonomy): Eukaryota > Metazoa > Chordata > Amphibia > Anura > Bufonidae > Bufo > Bufo gargarizans. The sequence continues at coordinate 188,851,476 of NC_058082.1, forward strand.
AAAAAAAATATATATATAAGACTTCTACTGTAGGTAACTTTGCCCACTGTGTATGGATGTAGCAGAGCTGGGTGTGTTGGGGCAGCTGTCATGTGTATGGTTGTACACTAGGTATCAGTACACAAGGTATCAGTAGAAGTATCAGAAAAAGAAAAAAAAAACACTTTTAGTTTGTCCTGGGATTCGAACTCATGACCTCTACACATTACAGGCAAGGCATTTACCCTCACAGCCATAAAAGCTGTTGAGGTAGTTGCTTAAAAAAAAAAAACTAAGACTTCTACTTATACCTAGTGTACTGATACCTAGTGTACAACCATACACATGACAGCTGCCCCAACACACCCAGCTCTGCTACATCCATACACAGTGGGCAGCTGTCATGTGTATGGTTGTACACTTGGTATCAGTAAACTAGGTATCAGTAGAAGTCTTATAAAAAAAAAAAAAAAACACTTTTAGAAAAGTTTGTCCTGGGATTCGAACTCATGACCTCTACACATTACAGGCAAGGCATTTACCCTCACAGCCATAAAAGCTGTTGAGGTAGTTGCTTAAAAAAAAAAAAAACTAAGACTTCTACTTATACCTAGTGTACTGATACCTAGTGTACAACCATACATATGACAGCTGCCCCAACACACCCAGCCCTGCTACATCCATACACAGTGGGCAGCTGTCATGTGTATGGTTGTACACTTGGTATCAGTAAACTAGGTATCAGTAGAAGTCTTATAAAAAAAAAAAAACACTTTTAGAAAAGTTTGTCCTGGGATTCGAACTCATGACCTCTACACATTACAGGCAAGGCATTTACCCTCACAGCCATAAAAGCTGTTGAGGTAGTTGCTTAAAAAAAAAAAAAAATAAGACTTCTACTTATACCTAGTGTACTGATATCTAGTGTACAACCATACACATGACAGCTGCCCCAACACACCCAGCTCTGCTACATCCATACACAGTGGGCAGCTGTCATGTGTATGGTTGTACACTAGATATCAGTACACTAGGTATAATTAGAAGTCTTATATTTTTTTTTTTAAGCATTTACCTAGACGGCTTTCATGGCTGTGAGGGTAAATGCCTTCCTCTGATGTGTAGAGGTCGTGAGTTCGAATCCCAGGACAAACTTTTCTAAAAGACATTCTAAATGATCTCGTAGTGAAGGAGATGATGTCATTAGGGGGCGGGGCGCCATGAGAGGAGTCGCAGGCAGCGGCACCGCACAGACAGCTTCCTCTCAACTGAAGCCGCCCCTCCTCCCTTAACCTGCCCTGCACAGTGCGCTCCGTCTCCCCCTGTGAATCTGATTCAGCTGTGTTCTCCTGGCTTGAGGCTGAAAGGGAACGGCGTTCCTGCCATGAAAAAAGTGCAGGAACGCCGTTCCCCCTCCACTCGACCCCTGCCTTTCTTGCCAGCCACGCTGTGGAGTACTTGGACGCGTGTGATGGAGCATTGTCCTGCATGAAAATCATGTTTTTCTTGAAGGATGCAGACTTCTTCCTGTACCACTGCTTGAAGAAGGTGTCTTCCAGAAACTGGCAGTAGGACTGGGAGTTGAGCTTGACTCCATCCTCAACCCGAAAAGGCCCCACAAGCTCATCTTTGATGATACCAGCCCAAACCAGTACTCCACCTCCACCTTGCTGGCGTCTGATATTTCTTGGCCCAGTCTTGACGTTTCAGCTTGTGTGTCTTGTTCAGTGGTGGTCGTCTTTCAGCCTTTCTTACCTTGGCCATGTCTCTGAGTATTGCACACCTTGTGCTTTTGGGCACTCCAGTGATGTTGCAGCTCTGAAATATGGCCAAACTGGTGGCAAGTGGCATCTTGGCAGCTGCACGCTTGACTTTTCTCAGTTCATGGGCAGTTATTTTGCGCCTTGGTTTTTCCACACGCTTCTTGCGACCCTGTTGACTATTTTGAATAAAACGCTTGATTGTTCGATGATCATGCTTCAGAAGCTTTGCAATTTTAAGAGTGCTGCATCCCTCTGCAAGATATCTCACTATTTTTGACTTTTCTGAGCCTGTCAAGTCCTTCTTTTGACCCATTTTGCCAAAGGAAAGGAAGTTGCCTAATAATTATGCACACCTGATATAGGGTGTTGATGTCATTAGACCACACCCCTTCTCATTACAGAGATGCACATCACCTAATATGCTTAATTGGTAGTAGGCTTTTGAGCCTATACAGCTTGGAGTAAGACAACATGCATAAAGAGGATGATGTGGTCAAAATACTCATTTGCCTAATAATTCTGCACTCCCTGTATTTGGGGCCTGTACTGGCCTACAGTTACACATTTATCCTGTGACCGCCTAATGTACCTCCAGCCACAGAATCCAAAGTTCTTTGCTGTCAGGTGAATGCCTATTGGCTAATTTTTGGGGCCTGTACTGACCTACAGTTACATTTTTATCCTGTGACTGCTTAATGGACCTCCAGCCACAGAATCCTACAAAGTTGTGTGCTGTCAGGTTAATGCCTACTGACTAATTTTTGGGGCCTGTACTGGAGTGGCAAGTTCTCACAACAATACTTAGTGCACCAATCACTAATACTGTATCTCATGAGACCTTATAAAATCTAAAGTTGTGTGTACCGCGAAAAAATAAATCGTATCATTAGGGATTTTCACCCCTTCTCATTACAGAGATGCACATCACCTAATATGCTTAATTGGTAGTAGGCTTTCGAGCCTATACAGCTTGGAGTAAGACAACATGCATAAAGAGGATGATGTGGTCAAAATACTCATTTGCCTAATAATTCTGCACTCCCTGTAGTATACCCATTGTCCACCAGAGTCTGAAAATTGAGACCCTCTATTATCCTCCCCTTTCTGTCATAGCAACTGTCTTGTTGACTGGCTTATCCTGCTGTTATTTCGTTTTTATTGAAAGCCATACTTTGATTATCAGTATTTAAATGATGTGTGGTAGCAGCACTGTGGACATTTGGTATGTGATGCAGATGCATTATACTTGGTCCCAAATACTGTATGTGGGAATTGTCTGTCTGTCTTTATGGCCACGAGATTTACCATTATCATTTGGGTATTACTACAAGAATATAATCTGATTTGCACACATATTATTGCCTCCATTCTTGTTTTTTGTTATATGTGGTCCCCTGATGAACTGACCCCAGAGAACGGTTCAGAGAAACACGTCAGGACAAAGTTTGCATTCCTGGGACATATGGTATGTGCTTCTTTCTTTTCCACTGGTGATCAAAACCTGGACGCCACTGGTTCATTTGGGAGCATATATGTATTATGTGCGATTATTTTTGTTCTAACTTTATTAGTTTCTGATACATGCATTGACTTATGACATTACTACTGGACTGTAGTAATATTAGGTCTCTTCTCGGGTGGTGCATCTATCCCTTGTCAGGGACATATAGAGCCTATTAGGAGGTTCCTGACACGGTATTGCCCCTATTGGGCAGCCATTCTGTTTTGCTATGTAGGGCCTATAGCTTGATAGGGGAAGTGTGAGGGCGAGTCAATTTTCCTTGTCCTGCCCAGCCTCATTGTTAATTGCTTTTTAAAGGGCACAAATTAGGTGATTTTTAATGATCATCAGTAAAGGTTACGTTTACACTGGTGAACGTACTCTGCGATTACATTATAATTAAGTTACACTAGTGACTACCTAGTGGCTTTAGATCTATCAGAGGTGTCTGCCAGGAAATTTGCTGCTTGTTTTAACATAGGTAGGGACGCGATAATATCTTCTCTCTTGGGGTTCCTGCTACTAAATGCTCCTCCATCTGACTGATCCAGATGGACATAGATCTTGAACTTCACTCTTTTTATCCATCGGATCTCAAAGGAGACCGACATCCTCAAAGGGAAGGGCAGATTGTTTTGTTATTTTTGCCACATATGCATCTACCTTAGGGCATTTATCCCAGAGGGTGGCATCTTCTTCTGAAAAGGATATTTTGTCTTGAAAATTCTGGAGACCCCTGTTTTTTTTCTCGGGGTCCGCCCACTCTTTCTTTATAAGTTTTGTTATATTAGAATGGAGAGGGAACACTTTTTTTCTTTCCCCCCAGTCCTTTAAACATAAGGTCCTGGATTGACTTAGGCTTCTTAGAATGCTCTAAATTTAAGGTCGCTCTGATAGTCTTTAGCAAAGCATCAGTTCCCCCAATAGAGCAGAGAGGATGGCCTCTCATCTTCAGAGGAATCAGAGTCAGAACCTGAGATTAATTCCCCTTCATCAAAATCCTTGTCTTGATGGTCTACTGTATTTCAGAGGGAGTGGATAACACAGTAGTAGAGGTGGAAGGTTTTTGACACATCGATGCCATCTTGCAATCCACTGCGCTGCTTACTTCCTCCTTGATTATAGATCGGATATTGTCTAATAGAGATGACGACTCTTCAGAAATTAGTTGATCCAGACATTTGGAGCAAAGAGGCTTCTTATGTCCAGGAGGTAGACTTTTCTTGCATATGGAACACTTTTTAGTGCGCCGAGGTCCTTCAACAGCCTTTTGAGTATCCCTGACCTAACGGTATACCAAACATATAATCAGGAGGAAGCAGCAGAATCAATTTCAAGAGGAAACCCCACCACCTACTGGTGTATTAAATGAAATCACCTTCAATAAGTGAGAAAAAGAAAGGCATCACCACATACAAGTGAGGAGGACTCCTGAGCTGAGGGCTTTCATCAGGTTTGCAGACTTTCGCATTGCGTCTGACTCACTTGGACCTGACATCCTGAAGCCAAGAGGAGACGTTGGCCAGAAAATCTCCCTCCAGTTTTTAAACAGCTTGTTGCCTAGGGGGAAATGCTGGCCCAGTAGCGCTCCCTGAGATCTCGAGCCCACGAGATCCCGTCTGCCTCCACTCACATGACCCGGCGTCCTCTCACGATATTTTGCACGGACGCTGCCAGGGGGCCACCTCCACCAGAGGACTTATGCCTAAGAGTAGGAAGGGCTGCACCGCAAGCCCCGCTTACTACCCAGCCTTCTTTTTAAAACAGGAGAAGAACAGGCTGGACGTCCTGACAAGAATCCATAGGTACAAACCTACATGAGATCTCCACACCATCCCAGAGGGACAGAAAACAACTGGAGAAGGTAAGGGGAGGGGGCTAATTAAAGATCTCCACGTTGTTTCCTTTCCTTAGGGAAGCAGGGTAATCTCCTCGTAGTCCATGGCGCTGTGGAGGCGTTGGGAAAAATGCTTTATATCACATACAACCAGGAAACAAATGAGTGTACTCTGCTTAGATAATACACCTATTCACATTCCAACAATAACCTTATAATTCTTTGTTGTTGTATCATTGCTAATTAATGAGTGCAAGGTTGTACTGTGCTAAATACGAGGCTTCTGTTCCTCTACAGTATGCTTACAGCTACAAGGAAATGTGACAAGGACAAGGGACACAAAAAAAAAAAAAAAAAAAAGGGATAGAAAGTGGGCTAAACCCAAAAGTATGTGACATATATTCATGGCATGTACAAGGGATCTACACGACACTGAATTAAATCAAAGCAGAAGATTCACATGTGACTAGCACGTAAAAGCGTCACGTCATTGGTAAGAAACAATATCACATGTGATAATTCCCACATTCTGCGCAATAAGAAGTGGTAAGTACCTGCTGGAACATCTGCACAGTGGGAGAATATGCCCTTATAGAAAATGCAAATTTCAGCAAACCGATTTGCAGGTCGGAGAGAAACTGACCAGCTTTTTTCAATATCAAGCTGTAATAGGAATATTCCGAATCTGAAAGAAAGATGGAAACATAAATGAGAAGCAATGTCTATTAAACAAAAAGCTGTAAAGCCAAACTTTATAACACAGCAACATAGAAGAACGATTTCCTTTTTACCTTTATCTTAGAACAGATATCTCTCTATCCCAGAAATGTTTCATTCCAACCACATCTGCTGGAAGTTAGTTCCAAACATCTACTACTCAATCAATAAAATAATAGTTAACCCCTTAAAGGTACTGTTTTAGAGCTGAAGGGGACAGGGCCTCTTTGCTTGACCAATTGCAAAGGTGTGCAAGCTACCATGGTCCCAAGGCTGCAAGTTCATTACTGTAGCAGCTTCGGCAGAGCAGACCTTTTGCCCTGAAGCTTTCACAAGATGAAAGCAGGCATCCGTATTACAGGTCCGTGGCTATTTAACCTGTGATACTTTATTCTCCAGTGGTATAGCTGTATAGAAAAGCTCCAAGGCTGTAGTGCATGCCCTGGAGCTGTTCTGTAGGAAGACAAGGTTGGGTGCAGTAGCTAAGGCATGAAGAAATACAAGGAGGCCGGGGACAGGAGATAACACAAACGTGCTGGCCCATATGTGCACTCGCTTCTGCGATTCCTGGTTATCACAAAGGTCGGCCGTTTTACATGTAGTACACAAGCGCCAAGTAACCCCTAGAGACGAGCAGTGTATCAAAGCATGGAAAATAGAACATGATGGGTACCACAAGCATTATTGAAGACTATACACATTAGTAAAGGACTTAAAATAACATTATACTCATAATAAATGGGACATGATGAGGCGAGACAACCCCTTTAAGGACTACTCAATGTCTTGTCATTGCGGATTTATAGGGAGATGACCACTTTACTGAGCACTTCTGCTCTAAGAACTGTAACTAACAGCTCTGGTTCTTAGAGCAGCCTTCTGCTCTACAGTGAGGATCAGAGGTAGCTCCAATCCTATCTGACAACCCTTTGATTGCCACAGTTTGTGACCCCAGCATAATCAATCAGGATTTCCTCCTCTCATTGGGTCCCTGTGATCTGATCAGAACTTGGGTAGACTCTCTTCAGTCAGCCTTGGGGACCTACAATGGAGCCCAGGACTGTAAGCTCAGTAATTTCACTGCTAGCAGGGCTCCAGACTAAATAAAGTATCAAGGAGCCATTGGCTCCTAACCTGAAAAATGTAAAAATTTAAATTTTTAGTTGCCAAATCTAAAATACAAATAATTACGGTAAAGTTCTAAAAAAATAAAAAAATTCATAAATAAAACACGTCTTACCTAGGGTTGTCATGATACCAAAATTTTGACTCGATTTCGATACCATAAAAAAGTATTGTGATACTCTATACCACGTGAAAAAAATAAAACACCAAAAAAGCTGTGTGCGTTCCAGATTTTATGGAACGTCTGGACCATAATAGAACAGTCCTAACCTAATTTTTTTCGGGACAAGGTGACTAAAAAAATGGCAAATTGCAAGTTTTTTTTCCCCCCTGTTACAGCGTTCACCGCATAGGAGATATTTTTAAATATTTTAATAGTTCGCACTTTTTCGGGCGTGGCGATATGTAATTTTTTTCATTGTTTATATATTTTGGGCAAGGGGATGATTTCAACTTAATATTTTGGTGTTTGTTTTTTTTTTACTTTTTACTTAGGGGCTTCACATTCTCCCTGCTGCTCTGTGCTTTGTGCACACAGCAGCATGGAGCAGACTATGGCAGCCAGGGCTTCAATAGCGTCCTGGCTGCCATGGTAACCGATCGGAGCCCCAGGCTAACACTGCTGGGGCTCCGATCGGAACTGCCACTGCCACCAATGATAATAATACTTGGGGAAGGGGGGGGGTTGGGGGAGCACTGCGCCACCAATGATTCTGCTTTATAATACTGGGGGGGGGGGGGGGGCACTGGGTACGGTGCACTGCACACCTGAGGGGCTAATAGAGGCGGATCGCAGCACGCGGTCATAGAGGCTGGGTGCCGGATATGGCCGGCACCTGCAATCTGCGTTTGTATTAAGCATAAACAATATTCATTGGTGGCGCAGTGGCCACAGCCCCTCCCCTCCTCCTTGCTTCTATCAGCCCATTGGTGGCAGCAGCAGCAGCGGTACAGGGGGGAGGAACTGCCTCCTTCTCCCCTGTGCTGTTGAGAAGAACATGGCATGCGCTGACAGCAGTGCGTGCCATGTAAGTATGAAATATGTACAGTATAAACCATAAAGAAAAAAAATTCTCTTAAAAATAGCTATTTCTATATTTACACGCAAAAAAAAGTATAAATTATGAAGTACTTTAAAGTATATGTAAACTGGAAAAAAAAATTAAAAAATAAAGGGTTGTCCGCTTATCCCTTATCCTATATTGATGATTTTAGCAGGCCTCCCATGGTCCCGGGAGGGCTAAGGCATGTCCCACTTTCAATTGTCTTGTCCTAAAGAGACACAGGGACAGTGCAATAGTGAAGCAAGGAGGAGACAGCTCTCTGTATCACCATCCTGGCCAGTGCTCTCCGCAACAGCAGGCGTGATGAAGTGACATCATTGTGCGTGCTCCGCTGGGAACATCACGCCTGCTTTGAGGAACACCAAGATGTGCTTCATTTACCAGGGAAAGAGGGTTAGGCGAGTATCATTTTTTTTCTATTTCATTAACAGTACAGTCTTCACTGTTGTAAGGGGGAACACTAAGGATGCAGCATGACAGCCCTATTGTGAGGGGGCACAAGGGGGGCATTCTACTGTGTGTGGTGGCACTAAGGAGGCATTATATTGTGTATGGGTGCACCAGTGGGCACTACATATCACTTTATATAATGGAAGTAATAAATGTACATACATGTATATAGTCTATGTAATATATAGCGCTATATATCCATGCAATAGATACAGTACAGACCAAAAGTTTGGACACACCTTCTCATTCAAAGAGTTTTCTTTATTTTCATGACTATGAAAATTATAGATTCATACTGAAGGCATCAAATCTATGAATTAACACATGTGTTATTATATATCTAACAAAAAAGTGTGAAACAACTGAAAACATGTCATATTCTAGGTTCTTCAAAGTAGCCACCTTTTGCTTTGATTACTGCTTTGCACACTCTTGGCATTCTCTTGATGAGCTTCAAGAGGTAGTCACCTGAAATGGTTTTCACTTCACAGGTGTGCCCTGTCAGGTTTAATAAGTGGGATTTCTTGCCTTATAAATGGGGTTGGGACCATCAGTTGCGTTGTGGAGAAGTCAGGTGGATACACAGCTGATAGTCCTACTATTACGGAATAGACTGTTAGAATTTGTATTATGGCAAGAAAAAAAGCAGCTAAGTAAAGAAAAACGAGTTGCCATCATTACTTTAAGAAATGAAGGTCAGTCAGTCCGAAAAATTGGGAAAACTTTGAAAGTGTCCCCATATGCAGTTACAAAAACCATCAAGCGCTACAAAGAAACTGGCTCACATGCGGACCGCCCCAGGAAAGGAAGACCAAGAGTCACCTCTGCTGCGGAGGATAAGTTCATCCGAGTCACCAGCCTCAGAAATCGCAGGTTAACAGCAGCTCAGATTAGAGACCAGGCCAATGCCACACAGAGTTCTAGCAGCAGACACATTTCTAGAACAACTGTTAAGAGGAGACTGTGTGAATCAGGCCTTCATGGTAGAATATCTGCTAGACCACTGCTAAGGACAGGCAACAAGCAGAAGAGACTTGTTTGGGCTAAAGAACACAAGGAATGGACATTAAACCAGTGGAAATCTGTGCTTTGGTCTGATGAGTCCAAATTTGAGATCTTTGGTTCCAACCACAGTGTCTTTGTGCGACGCAGAAAAGGTGAATGGATGGACTCTACATGTCTGGTTCCCACAGTGAAGCATGGAGGAGGAGGTGTGATGGTGTGGGGGTGCTTTGTTGGTGACACTGTTGGGGATTTATTCAAAATTGAAGGCATACTGAACCAGCATGGCTACCACAGCATCTTGCAGCGGCATGCTATTCCATCCGGTTTGCGTTTAGTTGGACCATCATTTATTTTTCAACAGGACAATGACCCCAAACACACCTCCAGGCTGTGTAAGGGCTATTTGACCATGAAGGAGAGTGATGGGGTGCTGCGCCAGATGACCTGGCCTCCACAGTCACCGGACCTGAACCCAATCGAGATGGTTTGGGGTGAGCTGGACCGCAGAGTGAAGGCAAAAGGGCCAACAAGTGCTAAGCATCTCTGTGAACTCCTTCAAGACTGTTGGAAGACCATTTCAGGTGACTACCTCTTGAAGCTCATCAAGAGAATGCCAAGAGTGTGCAAAGTAGTAATCAAAGCAAAAGGTGGCTACTTTGAAGAACCTAGAATATGACATATTTTCAGATGTTTCACACTTTTTTGTTATGTATATAATTCATAGTTTTGATGCCTTCAGTGTGAATCTACAATTTTCATAGTCATGAAAATAAAGAAAACTCTTTGAATGAGAAGGTGTGTCCAAACCTTTGGTCTGTACTGTATATAGAAAGATAAATATATGGGCTTATGCACATGACCGTATTGTTCATCCATGTGCTATCAGACAGCATACTGACCCACTCACATTTTGCGGATCTGTGTGGCCATTTCGCAAATTATAGCCCATGTCCTATTCTGGTCCACATTGTCAAAAAGAATGGTCATTTCTATTAACTCCTTCCATACCTTTACCATACAGGGAGCTGCGCTTGCTTGATCAATGTCAGGGGTATAGCTGTTACCAACGGTCTGGCCCCTGCTGTATTCGCCAGCACTGCGGAAAACTCTGATGCTGACCGCCACATCTAGGGGGATTGGGCTTCCTCTCATCCCATTAACTACTATGGCAGCATGAGGCAGCCGGTCCTGCCATGTACAGAAACAGGTGAGGACCAGCACCCAGGCTGGGTCTCATAAGAAAAATGTCAGTGTAAAACTGACAGTTCCAAACACAGCATGTATTATACTGCATTTTAAGGCTAAATGCACACAATCAGGTTCGCGTGTGGAAAATCCGAACCATAGGTCATGGACGTTGTATTTTATGAAAATTTGAAATTCTCATGTACAAGATGCAGTTTATTTTTATTTTTTCTGACCGGATATCATACAGATTTTCTCCATTAACATCAATAGGGAGAGCAAAATCCAATTTAGTCAATTTAATAAATTTTTCCTGACCGGATTTTATTTATTCACTTAGGAAAATCCGCATGCGGAAAATCCGCACGCAAATCCGCACCAATAGATGCAGATTAGACCGCACAGATTTGCCTGCGAACACCTGCGGATTTCAGTCCTAAGCGTGTGCATGTACCCTAAAAGGGATCAGACCCTGAAAGGTGAGGTCCCCAAATGAGACAAAAAATAATAACAATAATAATAAATAAAAGTATAAATAAAAAGTAGTAGGGCACACCTACATTCAAAAACACATAGGAGAGTGTTGTAGACAGCAAATTTGATTTATTTATACCAGAAAAAATATATAATGATACATAAAATATTATTAGACATACATTTGCATGCTATATAGACTTATAATTGCTCTAAAATGGATAAGATTGCAAGAATCAATAAAATGCAACACTAAAATGCAAAATCATATAACCGATCCTAGGGAAGAGGTGTCCTAATAGAGTCTCACGTTTTTGTTCCTTTGTGTGTCCGTATTTTGTTATTTGTCCAGTGGACCTGATATCCAAGCTGTTTAGACACAGTCCGTAGTGATCAGGATTTGAATAACAGAGTTCACAGATTAGTTTCAATGTGATCGGAGTGAGGACTTGTAGTTCGGTCACTCACATTTCTTTTGCTACAAATTAGCAGTGTATCAAATGGCTCTGCCTGTATGTACACTCATTCGGCACTAGTTTTACTTACAGTTCTGTAGGTTTGTGCCGGCTGTGCTGCGATTAACGTGGCGTCCCACGTGTAGTACGCTTACAGGCTGAGAAGTAGCTTCCAGGAGGTAGGTTCAGGGATCTGTGGTAATCAATTGTAGGAGTGCCGTCTCAGTGGTTTTGTATAGTTTGGTTCCTGCACAGGTGCTCAATCAAGCAAGCAGGTCAGATGTCACTGCGGCTGTTGATTTTAGGTTTTTTCCTACCAATTTTAGAAACCGATCCCACAACTTCTGGTCGACTTGAAGCGCTTCAATGTATACTTAGTCTCATGGGGTCTCATAGGATATGCCCTTATTGTCTTATAGGTGCGGGTCCCACCACTGGAACCCGCACCTATATCGAGAAAGGAACCCCCCAAGGTGGTGGCTAGAGGACTCCGGTCTGGCCACCACCAAGTGCTCTCCCCATAGAAGTGAATGGGAGATTACCATGGATGCGCAGTCCCAACTCCCATTCATTTCTATGGAGCAGAAGTAAATAGCCGAGCCATCGCTCGGCTATTTTCGCCGGCCCCGTAGAAAATGAATGGAGGGCGGCTGCACATGTGTAGTGCGCCGGTCTCGATATAGGTGCGGGTCCCGGCAGTGGGACCCGCACCTATAAGACAATGGGGGCATATCCTAGCGACATGCCCCCATTGTCCATGATGAGACAACTGCTTTAAGACAGTGCTGGAAAATAACGGTGGCCACACTTTAGTTTACACTGCTATACGAGCCGTACACTGACTACTGTACATTGTATCACCGTGTCAGATCTTCAGTGTTGTCCCAGGAAAAGATATAATACAATATTGACAACAATGTGAGGGGTGCACTGACTTTGTCAGAAGCTGTACATAAATGAGTGAACTGATAATGCGTCACTTACCCTTGTTCTTATAGATGGTTACCTCCTGCACAGTCCCCAAAAACTGCCAGAACTTGTCATTTCCCTCTTCGGCAATGAATTCACTGAAATGGACAGAAAATGAAAATGGCGTCGCTTAGCAAACCAGCAGACTAACAAATAATATGGTTCCCTGGAAATATACAACAGATAAACTGGAAAAGACGGCAGTCTGGCTTGTGCCCGCCCTGGCACATCGCTTTCAATCTGGATAAAGCGGCAGACGCTATGGGTGTAATCAACTACTACACTGAAACGATGGCGGTTGTTTTCGCGCTCATTCTATGCAATAATCGGAGAACCGAACACAACCATTGGCTTCTTGACAAACGTGAAAACCTATCAATGTAAACTACCGCAGTCCCAGCTCTGCTACATCTGCAGACATTACTCTAAGGTGTACCCCCACCCTGACAGCGGCTAGTATGGGACATGTGCCTCTGGTTACCACACCTGGCCTCCAGTAACAGGGGGCTCTCTGGCCACTTGGCAGCTAAGCTTGTTGTCACTCCTTTGGCTGCAGCCTGGGCACTGAGGCAGGAGAGGGCACAGAGGAGGAGGCAGACTGTGTGCAGGGAACTCATTGCAGCCACTGACTACACTGGGATCAATGAGAAAAGCAGCAGTGGCAGCCGGCTACTTCCGTGGAGATACCCCGGGCAGAGACACACAGGGCCGGCAAAGAGTAGGGCCCCTGCACCAGCGCTGTCTCCGCTCTGATATCCCCGCACTCAGAAGCCGCTTCCGGGTTCCCCAGGCAGTGGTGAAAGACCCTGGCTGCGTGACGTCATGCCGCGCTATCTCATTGGCTGCGACGAGCCGCTATCCTCTTCTCTGTAGCCAATGAGCGTGCGGCAGCTGTCAGCCTCCAGAACCCGTTACTCGGCTGATGCTGAGCTGCTGGGGGACTGTGACACGTACATCCTGGGGGCCGTCTGGTCTATGGCGGGAACACGAACGGCATGAGGGCTGGTGCTGTGCACTGAGGAAACGGAGAAAGACCCGGGAGGGGCTGTGCATTGAGGCGGCAGACCTAGGAGGTGCTGTACACTGAGGCACCAGACCTAGGAGCAGGTGCTGTGCACTGAGGCACCAGACCTAGGAGGTGCTGTGCACTGAGGCACCAGACCTAGGAAGTGCTGTACACTGAGGCACCAGACCTAGGAGCAGGTGCTGTGCACTGAGGTACCAGACCTAGGAAGTGCTGTACACTGAGGCACCAGACCTAGGAGCAGGTGCTGTGCACTGAGGTACCAGACCTAGGAGGTGTTGTGCATTGAGGAAACGGAGCAAGACCCAGCCGGAGGTGCTGTGCACTGAGGAAATGAGCAAGACCCGGGAGGTGTTGTGCACTGAGGAAACTGAGCAAGACCCAGGAGGTGTTGTGCACTGAGGAAACTGAGCAAGACCCAGGAGGTGTTGTGCACTGAGGAAATGGAGCAAGGAGGTGCTGTGCGCTGAGGAAACGGAGCAAGGAGGTGCTGTGCGCTGAGGCGCCAGACCTGGGAGGTGCTGTGCGCTGAGGCGCCAGACCTGGGAGGTGCTGTGCGCTGAGGCGCCAGACCTGGGAGGTGCTGTGCGCTGAGGCGCCAGACCTGGGAGGTGCTGTGCGCTGAGGCGCCAGACCTGGGAGGTGCTGTGCGCTGAGGCGCCAGAGCGAGACCCGGGAGGCGCTGTGCGCTGAGGCGCCAGAGCGAGACCCGGGAGGCGCCAGAGCGAGACCCGGGAGGCGCTGTGCGCTGAGGCGCCAGAGCGAGACCCGGGAGGCGCTGTGCGCTGAGGCGCCAGAGCGAGACCCGGGAGGCGCTGTGCGCTGAGGCGCCAGAGCGAGACCCGGGAGGCGCTGTGCGCTGAGGCGCCAGAGTCGGACATAGGATGCAAAACCAACATGGTGCAAGACAAGACCTGGGTGATGCTGTGCACTGAGGCAACAGTAGGTGGTGCTGTGCAATGAGGTAACGAAGTGCAAGACCTGGGTGGTGCAGTTGCACTAAGGAAACAGTGCAAGACGTTGGATGTTGGCCAATAAATTGCTGCACATATCCATTAGTTTGGACCACTGTAAAATGTACAAAACGTAAACAGAAATGTAAAAAACATCAAGTTGTTTGTGAGGCCTGTAGAATCAGCTGGGATTCCTGAGCTCACCACGAACCACATTGGCATCGCTGCCTCAGCTGTTATCCTAGGGCGCCTGCTTGAGGGTCCATCATCACTGGAGGAAGTAGCCAAGAGGGATGTAAGGTGCTCTTCCCCCTCACTGGCCATAGGGGTGAATGGAGGAAAGGGAGAGTAATAGTAGCTAGGATCTTGGGAATATTGCATGTGATAGTCACAGCAAAAATCACACACTGCAGCTGACCACAGCATAACAATGTGAATGCTGTTCCTGGCTAGACTTGGGCCTTACAGAGGGGTTACATTATTCTAGAAGCCCCTCTTGTGCAGTGATAGGTTGTTATGACAACGTAACCAATCCCAGCCCTTAGAGGTATATACTACAGAGGACAGTATAGTTTGGACTATTGGGAAGAGAAGTGGCAGATGAGTTTTAACACTGACAAATGTAAGATTATGCACATGGGAAGGAATAATGCAAGTCACCAGTACATACTAAATGGTAAAACACTGGGTAACACTGACATGGAAAAGGACCGAGGAATTTTAGTGGACAGCTTTCCGTATCTGAGTTCCATCATGGCCTCTCACAAGCAGGGCCGTCTTTAATATTGATTGGACCCTGGGCAAAAATTTACTTGGGCCCCCTGGATCCCGCCTTCCCACACCTTAGCAGGCAATCACGCCCTCCACCACAACACACACACAAAACATCCACACATCTGGTAGAGTCCAGTGAATGACTGTAAATAGTTCCAGTTCTGAAGACTCCAGCGGCTCAGGATCAGTGCTCTGGGCAGCTGGGCTCAGGCTGGAAGTGGGCACCGCTCTGCAGGAAGGAGACCGGGGCTCGGCTCACCCTAGTGTTACAGTGCACCCCACAGTATGCAGTATAGCACCCTATAGTATACAGCACCACACACTATACAGTACACCACAGTATATAGTATAGCAGCCCACAGTATACAGCACCCCACAGTATACAACACCTCACCGTATACAGCACCCCAAACTATACACGATACAGCCCCCCACACTATACAGTGCAGCAGTATAGCACTCCACACTATACAGCACCCACAGTATACAGACCCCCACAGTATACAGTACAGCAGTATAGCACTCCACAATATACAGACCCCCACACAGTATACAGACCCCCACACAGTATACAGCCCACCACACAGTATACAGCCCCCCCCCACACTATACAGGCCCCCCAACACAGTATACAGCCCACCACACAGTATACAGCTCCCCCCACAGTATACAGTCCCACACAGTATATAGCCCCCCACACAGTATACAGCACCCCACTATACATACAGTAGTTTACAGTATATTAACATGACAGCCCCTGTCACCTTTTTCTGATGCAATCTTCACACAAAAAAGCTCCACACTTAACTTCTGCAACACTCCTGCTAGGACCTGTGATGACCTCCTAGCCATGTGACCAGTAATATCGCTAGGTTACTGGTCACATGGTGATGATGTCATCTAAGGTCCAAGATCACATTCACAGCTCTAACAGTACGATGCCTGGACTCAGTGCTGGCAGGCATGGCAGCACCCCCTGTGTAGCTGACAGCCTGACACCCGGGGCAGTGGCTAGCAGGGCTCAAGAGGCAGCTGCCTTGGGCCCCCTAGGAGCAACTGGGCCCGGGGCAGCTGCCCTTTTTGCCCCTTGGTAAAGACGGCCCTGCTTGCAAGCGGTCCAAAACTGATCAGTTTTGCCCTAATGCATTCTGCATGGAAAAGGATCCGCTCAGAATGCATCAGTTTGCCTCCATTCAGTCACCATTCCACTCTAGAGGCGCACACCAAAACACAGCCTGCAGCGTTTTTCTGTCCGCCCTGTGGTGTGGAACAAGATGGATCATGACACACAATGCAAGTCAATGGGGACGGATCCGTTTTCTCTGACACAATAGGAAACTGATCCATCCCCCATTGACATTCAATGGTGTTCAAGACAGATCCCTCATGGCTAGAGTTGAGCGAACCCGAACTGCAAAGTTCGGGTTCGTACCGAACTCTGCGAGTTTGGGTATCCAGAGCCGAACCCGGACTTTTTCACTGAAGTTCGGGTTCGGTGTTCGGGTGTTAATAGTAGGGGGGCACCGAAATGAAAATTCTGGTCCGAAACCGAAAATTCAGGATGCCCCTAAACCGAAACTGCCTTTTTGCCCAAATACTTTTAAAATACTTTTTTTTTTTTATGATTTTATTAATAATTCTTTTTCATGAATTTAATAAATCATATTACCCACCCACCCCATAACAGTGCCATCCACAGACCCCCACCCACCCCATAACAGTGTCATCCACAGACCCCCACCCACCCCATAACAGTGCCATCCACAGACCCCCCCACCTCATAACAGTGCCATCCACAGACCCCCACCCACCCCATAACAGTGCCATCCACAGACCCCCCCCCCCCCTATTGCCGCTCCAGTACAGACTAGTTATAAAATGTGTACAATTAATAGAAAATAGCGGGGAGGGACTGGGAGGAGGAGCTGGGGGCCGGTGCGTTCACTGTTCTCCGGCCCCCAGCTCCAGTAGTTATAAAATGTGTACAATTAATAAGGATTCTATTCATGAGGCCCCCTCTGCAGTAGAACATTCAATATAGCCACATCCTACTCACAGGGCTGTTATCTTAATGCTGGCCGGCCGGGCAGACGAGCGGCAGTGTCACGACTGATGTCACATGCCTGCGCCGCCTCCTTCATTCAGAAAGTAGGCCGGGCACATGACGTCAGTCGTGACGCTGCCGCTCCTCTGCCCGGCCGGCCAGCATTATGACAGCCCTGTGAGTAGGATGTGGCTGTATTGAATGTTCTACTGCAGAGGGGGCCTCATGAATAGAATCCTTATTAATTGTACACATTTTATAACTACTGGAGCTGGGGGCCGGAGCACAGTGAACGCACCGGTCCCCAGCTCCTCCTCCCAGTCCCTCCCCGCTATTTTCTGCCGATATGTATCAATATCGGCCGAAATGGATTAGGTGCATTTTCGGCCGCCGGAATTTCGGTGCACCCCTAGTTAATAGCATTATTAAGGGCTCTTTCACAACTGTGTTCTTTTCTTCCGGCATAGAGTTCCGTCGTCGGGGCTCTATGCCGGAAGAATCATGATCAGTTTTATCCTAATGCATTCTGAATGGAGAGAAATCCGTTCAGGATGCATCAGGATGTCTTCAGTTCAGGACCGGAACGTTTTTTGGCCGGAGAAAATACCGCAGCATGCCGCAAGGCCGGATCCGGAATTAATGCCCATTGAAAGGCATTGATCCGGCCTTAAGCTAAACGTCATTTCGGCGCATTGCCGGATCCGACGTTTAGATTTTTCTGAATGGTTACCATGGCTGCCGGGACGCTAAAGTCCTGGCAGCCATGGTAAAGTGTAGTGGGGAGCGGGGTAGCAGTATACTTACCGTCCGTGCGGCTCCCGGGGCGCTCCAGAGTGACGTCAGGCCGCCCCAAGCGCATGGATCACGTGATCGCATGGCACGTCATCCATGCGCATGGGGCGCTCTGACGTCATTCTGAAGTGCCCCGGGAGCCGCACGGATGGTAAGTATACTGCTACCCCGCTCCCCACTACTACTATGGCAACCAGGACTTTAATAGCGTCCTGGCTGCCATAGTAACACTGAACGCATTTTGAAGACGGATCCGTCTTTAAATGCTTTCAGTTCACTTGCGTTTTTCCGGATCCGGCGTGTAATTCCGGCAAGTGGAGTACACGCCGGATCCGGAAAACGCAAGTGTGAAAGAGGCCTAAAACAGAACGCTAAATAAAATGTCTACTGAGGGGTTAAAAATAAACTCCTCATCCACTTGATCACGCAGCCGGTATCTTCTTTTCTTCAGGACCTGCAAAAGGACCTGCGGTGACATCACCGCGCTTACCAGGTGACGTCACCGCAGGTCCTGCTGAATGAAGATAGAAGGACCTGCGGTGATGTCACTGCGCTCAACACGGGAAAATAATAAATTGAAATTCGGGTCCCCATTGACTTAAATACCCAGCAAACGCGAACTTCCACGGGTTCGCTCAACCCTAGTCATGGCTATAGAAAACATAATAAACCGGATCCATTCATGACGGATGCATGAGGTTGTATTACTGTAACGGAAGTGTTTTTGCAGATCCATGACGGATCTCGAAAAAATGCTAATGTAAAAGTAGCGCTATTCAGTTTAAAAAAAAGATGACTGAGGGGAGATCTAATTACTATGTATAAATATATCAGGGGTCAGTACAGATATCTCTTCCATCATCTATTTATCCCCAGGACGGTGACTGTGACGAGGGGACATCCTCTGCGTCTGGAGGAAAGAAGGTTTGTACACAAACATAGAAGAGGATTCTTTATGGTAAGAGCAGTGAGACTATCGAACTCTCTGCCTGAGGAGGTGGTGATGGTGAGTACAATAAAAGAGTTCAAGAGGGGCCTGGATGTATTTCTGGAGTGTAATAATATTACAGGCTATAGCTACTAGAGAGGGGTCCGTGATCCAAGGAGTTATTCTGATGCCTGATTGGAAGGAATTTCACCTTGTAGTTTTTTTTGTCTTTCTGTGGATCAACTTGCAGGATAACAGGCTGAACTTGATGGACGTATGTAGCACATGGCCGTTGCCAGGCGTGAACCCTTATGGCGGTCCACAAACGGCAGGTCCGCAATGTGCGGGCACCGGCCATGTGCTCACTGCATCACGGATGCAGACGCATTCACTTGAATGGGTCGGCAATCCGGAAGGTGTGGTGCGGAACGGAGGCACGGAACCCCATGGAAGCATTATGGGTTTTCTGCCCGTGCCTCTGCGCCGCATAAAAATAGAACTTGTTCTATTTTTTGTGGTGTGAAAATCAGGAGTTTGAGCAGCTCTCACCTGCCAAGGATTCCACTGATATAGCGCGGACCGGCTCCTTCACCCGAAGTAGGAGAAATATAGATATGAGGAAAAAAAGGGGAATTGTTGGTCCCGCTTGTATTCGTGGTAATCCAAAGCTTTATTCAATATTCAGTAAAATCCAGGTACAGGAATGCAGGTCTACATGTTTCAGGCACAATAAAATCCTAGCCCTTACTCATGACATTTTCCAGTACACTGCAGGAAGTTTTTCCTCTCTATAAAAACTTCCTGCAGTGTACTGGAAAATGTCATAAGTAAGGGCTAGGATTTTATTGTGCCTGAAACATGTAGACCTGCATTCCTGTACCTGGATTTTACTGAATATTGAATAAAGCTTTGGATTACCACGAATACAAGCTGGACCAACAATTCCTTTTTTTCCTCATTTTTTGTGGTGTGGACGGATCACAGACCCAATTAAGTTGAATGGGTCTGAATCCATCTCGGGAGTCGCACGGATAGTGCCCATGTCTTGGGGACCTCAAATTGCGGTCCCAATGCATGGAACGGCCGTGTGCATGAGGCCTTAGGCTGTGGCTACACTGCAACTTTTTGTTGCGCGACTAATTTATTTTAACTATTGAACTACAGCTGCAATCCAAATGATGCATTCTGTTGAATACAATCTTGTGGACTGCAGCTGTCATTCAATAGTTAAAATCAATCAGTCGCGCTACAAAAAGTCGCAGTGTAGCCCTAGCCGTACACACTATATTACTATGTTATTAATGTATGGGGGTAATACTGATCTTCCTACAGTGGTCTGTTAGTAACAGTATGGTGGAAATATTCAGTCACTATTTAGCTGTATTACTAGTAGTCATGGTGCGGCATTATCTGGATTGGGGGCCACTCAGGTGATGGGTGCTGACCCCCTATCTATGCCAAGCAGTCATGCCACTGATTATGACACTCAGACTCTGTAGCCGATGACATCACAGATAGTGTTTCTAAGAAAAATGTTATCGTGCCAGGATTCTAATGGTTACATCACAAAAAGTGTAACCATGCCAATGATGACATCACAAAGGATGGCGTAGCATCAGAGCGGCCATCTTGAATGTAATGGGCTCACACTTTATTAACACACCCTTAATGGAGATAAAACTAGTGGATGGAGTATTAACTGGGGGATCAGTTATTTTGAGACTTGTACTAGTTTTCCGGCTATAATAAAAGTCACAAACTTTAGCACATGCAGATTGTGTGCACAAATGTGTGACTTTAAATATAACGCTTTTAAATATTGGTAACGTGCCCCTTCAGGATCCAGCTCTGAGCTTACTTAATATACCCTTAGGATACCCATAGAAAATAGATGCTGAGTACGATTTATGCAATTTGATAATTAAGAGAAATAAAACACAATTTTTTCTTTAAAAAAAAACACTATTTTTATTTGTAAAAGGTTTTAGGTTTAAATTATTTTTTTGCAGCTCTGGCTCCATCTTCATGATTGGCTGGATTCAGGTCGCTTACTTGTAGAGAGGAGGACGGGGGTCGCACCTCTGGCAGATTTTCAGGGACAGAATATTGTCACCAGAGGTTCCTGATGTTATTTTGTAGTCGGATCCTAGAAGAGAAAATACCCAACTAAAAAAACGGTTTACAAAACACTTGGAGAAGACGGAGGGAAGCGGCCAAACTTACTGGACCTGGTGGTGCTCTCCTTGTCTTCATTGGAATTTCAGATGGTTTGGATGGCAGAAACCATCTATAGATGGTAAGTGGGCCCCAAGGGGCAGATGGTAAGTGGGCCCCAAGGGGCAGATGGTAAGTGGGCCCCAAGGGGCAGATGGTAAGTGGGCCCCAAGGGGCAGATGGTAAGTGGGCCCCAAGGGGCAGATGGTAAGTGGGGTCAAGCAGCAGATGTTATATGGTGGCCAAGGGGCAGATGGTATAGTAAGGGCCTACGGCAGATGTTATAGCCGGCGGCAGATGATACAGCTTGGCCGCTTTCTCTTCCGGGTACTTAAGGCCCTGATGTTAGTGGTGTTTCCCAGAAGGTCCTCCATCTCCACATCGTCCGGATATTGGCGAGGGCCAAAATCCATTTTCTCATCATCACCGTGATCAAACTTCATATCAACATCATCGGGATACTGTCGAGGGCCGACATCCATTTTCTCTAAAGCATTCACCACAGGAATCGTCTTTGGCACCAACCTCCTCTTCTTCCAGGACTTCCTCATGGTGAGAGACAGCTAGAGATACTGACACTGCTGTCAGGGCGTGACCCCAATTTATGGGATTAGACCACACCCCCTGATTATTATGTCATAAGTAAATGAGTCATGCCCATTATGACATCACAAGTAAAAAGGTCATGCCAGAGGAGGGGGGGCCAGGGGGACAAGCATCTATTGATGACATCACAAGAAGTGCCTTAGCATGAGAGCGGCCATATAGCGTACATACATGTTCTTGTCTAAAATTTTCTTCATATTTTTTCACATAGATTTTGGGATGGGGGGTGGGATATATGACCCCAGAGGACTTTAGCCCCTGTAGCAGCCAATCACAGTGCAGATTTAATGTCGTATTCCGCTCTTGGAAAATAAAAGCTGCGCTGTGATTGGTCGCTATGGGCAACAAGGACTGTTTTTCTTTTTGACCATTTCACCACATCTGTCCCATCTCCATCTAAATCTCTCAACCTCTCAGTTTTCACGAATAAAATTGCTTTAGACAAATGAAAGCAGCGCTGTGATTGGTTGCTAGGGACTGTTTTACTGTTAATCTGACCCGATTTGTGAGATGATGGGAGTGATAGATTGTGTATGAGAAATAGATGACGGGAGTGATAAATTACATACAAGATGATGGGTGTGACATACATTGTGTGTGAGATGATTACAGATATTTAACTATAATGTAACATTTTTATAATAAAACATTTTAAAGATATTTCTCATACAGTGGATTATTGTGTAATATACAGAACTATACATGGGGTGCAGTGTAATATACAGGACTATACATGGGGTGCAGTGTAATATACAGGACTATACATGGGGCAGTGTAATATACAGGACTATACATGGGGTGCAGTATAATATACAGGACTTAAAAAAAAAAAAATATGCACATTATTCTGAGATGACATAAAATACATTAGATGACAGGTATTAGCACATAGGAGACAGTAGTAAGGTGTCCAAAGGAATGGTAGTAGCACTCCAGGACATTACATATATACTACAGAGGACAGTATACTGTATATAGATAGATATATATATATATATACTACAGAGGACAGTATACTATATACATAATACAGAGGACAGTATACTGTATATACTGTAAATATCACAGAGGACAGTATACTGTATGTATATACTACAGAGGACTGTATATATATATATATATGTGTATGTACTACATAGGACAGTATACTGTATATATACAAACCGGATTCCCAAAAAGTTGGGACACTAAACAAATTGTGAATAAAAACTGAATGCAATGATGTGGAGATGGCAAATGTCAATTTTTTATTTGTAATAGAACGTAGATGACAGATCAAACGTTTAATCCGAGTAAATGTATCATTTTAAAGGAAAAATACGTTGATTCAAATTTTCACGGTGTCAACAAATCCCCCAAAAGTTGGGACAAGTAGCAATAAGAGGCTGGAAAAAGTAAATTTGAGCATAACGAAGAGCTGGAAGACCAATTAACACTAATTAGGTCAATTGGCAACATGATTGGGTATAAAAAGAGCTTCTCAGAGTGGCAGTGTCTCTCAGAAGCCAAGATGGGTAGAGGATCACCAATTCCCACAATGTTGCGCAGAAAGATAGTGGAGCAATATCAGAAAGGTGTTACCCAGTGAAAAATTGCAAAGACTTTGCATCTATCATCATCAACTGTGCATAACATCATCCGAAGATTCAGAGAATCTGGAACAATCTCTGTGCGTAAGGGTCAAGGCCGTAAAACCATACTGGATGCCCGTGATCTCCGGGCCCTTAAACGACACTGCACCACAAACAGGAATGCTACTGTAAAGGAAATCACAGAATGGGCTCAGGAATACTTCCAGAAACCATTGTCAGTGAACACAATCCACCGTGCCATCCGCCGTTGCCAGCTGAAACTCTACAGTGCAAAGAAGAAGCCATTTCTAAGCAAGATCCACAAGCTCAGGCGTTTTCACTGGGCCAGGGATCATTTAAAATGGAGTGTGGCAAAATGGAAGACTGTTCTGTGGTCAGACGAGTCACGATTCGAAGTTCTTTTTGGAAATCTGGGACGCCATGTCATCCGGACCAAAGAGGACAAGGACAACCCAAGTTGTTATCAACGCTCAGTTTAGAAGCCTGCATCTCTGATGGTATGGGGTTGCATGAGTGCGTGTGGCATAGGCAGCTTGCATGTCTGGAAAGGCACCATCAATGCAGAAAAATATATTCAGGTTCTAGAACAACATATGCTCCCATTCAGACGTCATCTCTTTCAGGGAAGACCCTGCATTTTTCAACAAGATAATGCCAGACCACATTCTGCATCAATCACAACATCATGGCTGCGTAGGAGAAGGATCCGGGTGCTGAAATGGCCAGTCTGCAGTCCAGATCTTTCACCTATAGAGAACATTTGGCGCATCATAAAGAGGAAGGTGCAACAAAGAAGGCCCAAGACGATTGAACAGTTAGAGGCCTGTATTAGACAAGAATGGGAGAGCATTCTTATTTCTAAACTTGAGAAACTGGTCTCCTCGGTCCCCAGACGTCTGTTGAGTGTTGTAAGAAGAAGGGGAGATGCCACACGGTGGTGAAAATGGCCTTGTCCCAACTTTTTGGGGATTTGTTGACACCATGAAATTCTGATTCAACATATTTTTCCCTTAAAATGGTACATTTTCTCAGTTTAAACTTTTGTTCTGTGATTTATGTTCTATTCTGAATAAAATATTAGAAGTTGGCACCTCCACATCATTGCATTCAATTCCACATCATTGCATTCAATTTTTATTCACGATTTGTATAGTGTCCCAACTTTTTGGGAATCCGGTTTGTACTACAGAGGACAGTATACTGTATATATATGTACTACAGAGGACAGTATACTGCATATATACTACAGAGGACAGTATACTGTATATATATGTACTACAGAGGACAGTATACTGTATACAGTGGCGTCGCTGCCCATGCCCCCCAAAGTGAGCCGCCGCAGTCGGGCACAGCCAGGGAGATGAGCGCTTCCATTGCGCTCATCTCCATAGCCATCTGCCGGTCTGTGTGCTACGGCGGTGCAGGGGAGGGAGAGGCGTGTCCCTTCCCCTTTCTCTGATAGGCTGCTGGCCTAGTGCCGTCTCAGACGGATCCGCTCTGAACGCAAGTGTGAAAGTAGCCTAAGAGAGGCCATAGGCCTAACTAACTGGGACAAAGTCCTCAAAAATAAAAATGCAGCCACAAAATAAGATATCCTAACATCTAATTGTGAGAGGTACATACATAGAATGTGTCGGCAGATGAGAACCATTTGGCCCATCTAGTCTGCCCAATATACTGAATATAAAGAATAGCCCTTGGCCCTATCTTAGGGCTCTTTCACACTTGCGTTGTCCGGATCCGGCGTGTACTCCATTTGCCGGAATTACACGCCGGATCCGGAAAAACGCAAGTGAACTGAAAGCATTTGAAGACGGATCCGTCTTCAAAATGCGTGTAGTGTTACTATGGCAGCCAGGACGCTATTAAAGTCCTGGTTGCCATAGTAGTAGTGGGGAGCGGGGGAGCAGTATACTTACCGTCCGTGCGGCTCCCGGAGCGCTCCAGAATGACGTCAGAGCGCCCCATGCGCATGGATGATGTGCCATGCAATCACGTCATCGATGCGCATGGGGCGCCCCGGGAGCCGCACGGACGGTAAGTATACTGCTCCCCCGCTCCCCACTACACTTTACCATGGCTGCCAGACTTTAGCGTCCCGGCAGCCATGGTAACCCTTCAGAAAAAGCTAAACGTCGGATCCGGCAATGCGCCTAAATGACGTTTAGCTTAAGGCCGGATCCGGATTAATGCCTTTCAATGGGCATTAAATCCGGATCCGGCCTTGCGGCAAGTGTTCAGGATTTTTGACCGGAGCAAAAAGCGCAGCATGCTGCGGTATTTTCTCCGGCCAAAAAACGTTCCGGTCCTGAACTGAAGACATCCTGATGCATCCTGAACGGATTTCTCTCCATTCAGAATGCATTAGGATAAAACTGATCAGGATTCTTCCGGCATAGAGCCCCGATGACGGAACTCTATGCCGGAAGAAAAGAACGCAAGTGTGAAAGAGCCCTTATATGAAGGATGGCTTTTTGCCTATCCCATGCATGCTTAAACTCCTTCACTGTATTTGCAGCTACCACTTCTGCAGGAAGGCTATTCCATGCATCCACTACTCTCTCAGTAAAGTAATACTTCCTGATATTACTTTTAAACCTTTGCCCCTCTAATTTAAAACTATATCCTCTTGTAACAGTTTTTCTTCTTTTAAATATTCTCTCTTCTTTTATCTTGTTGATTCCCTTTATGTATTTAAAAGTTTCTATCATATCCTTTCTGTTTCGTCTTTCTTCCAAGCTATACATATTAAGGTCCCTTAATCTTTCCTGGTAAGTTTTATCCTGCAATCCATGTACCAGTTTAGTAGCTCTTCTCTGAACTGTCTCCAAAGTATCAATATCCTTCTGGAGATATGGTCTCCAGTGCTGCGCACAATACTCCAAATGAGGTCTTGTCATGGTCTTACCTTCTTGCTGTTCTCCTTCGTTTGACATGTGCTGGCGGCCATCTTGGTTTCTGGGTTTCTTGTAGCCTCCCACCCTGCGGCTTCTCCTTCCCACTGGGAGGAGCTGGATGCCTAGCTCATATATATATATAGGAGGTCTGTGGCTTCAGTTCCCTGCTTGGTCCTCCTGTGTTCACATGCTTCCAAGACTGCTGCTGCTTCTGGTTCCTGATCCTGGCTTCGTCTGACTACCCTTCTGGTTCCTGATCCTGGCTTCGTCGGACTACCCTTCTGGTTCCTGATCCAGGCTTCGTCTGACTTCCCTGCTGGTTCCTGATCCAGGCTTCGTCTGACTACCCTGCTGGTTCCTGATTCAGGCTTCGTCTGACTACCCTTCTGGTTCCTGACCTCTGGCTTCGCAAGACCCTGCTTCGGTTTAGCCATCCGCTTGGACTTTTGCCTTACAGCTTGATCTTCAATAAAGCCTTCTTATTTCCACTTATCTCTTGTAGTACGTCTGGTTCATGGTTCCATGACATTAGGACCAAGCCATGAATTCTGACGGTACAGGGCCATCCTCGCTACCTACGCTGGTTGCCAGACTTGATCAGCAGGATCACCTGTTGGGTCGGTTCGCTGTGGCGTTGCAAACCCTGCTTGAACGCACGGCTCATTTAGCTACCGTTGCCGATGGGTCGGTTGTTGCTCCTGGGCCCGCTCCTACTGCCGCTCCGGTTGTTGCGCCAGAGTCTACCCCGACACCTGTTGCTGCGCCTGCGGTGTTTCAGGGTATGACCGGTTCTGCCCCCCTTCCACAGCGCTTTGGGGGAGAGCCAACTCAGTGCCGAGGTTTCCTTAACCAGGTGGGCATTTATTTCGAGTTGCTGCCACATGCCTTTCCTACTGAGAGATCAAAGGTGGGCTTCTTGATCTCGCTGCTCTCGGACAAGGCCTTGGCCTGGGCCAGCCCTTTATGGGAGAACAACAATCCGGTGGTTGCCGAGTTTTCCGGTTTTGTTGCTTCTCTTCGGAAGGTATTCGATGTGCCGGCTCGTGCTGCCTCTGCTGCGAAGCTCCTTATGTCCATCAGACAGGGTTCACGATCCGTAGCTGAATACGCCATTGAGTTTCATACCCTGGCAGCAGAGGTGGGCTGGAATAATGAGGCTCTGGTCGCTGCTTTCTCTCATGGTCTCTCGGATGCCTTGAAGGATGAGGTTGCAGCTAAGGACCTACCAGTGGAGCTCGAGTACCTTATTTCTTTCCTGATTTTGATTGACACCAGACTCAGGGAGAGACCTTCCTTTAAGGAGAGCCTGCGGAGGTCTTCCAACAGATTGGCGCCTACGTTTGCTGTCCCACCCGTGCCTCCCTCTCCTCCCACGCCTCCTGGGGATGACTTGTCTGGGGGTGAACCCATGCAGCTGGGGTTTGCTCGCCTGTCCGAGGGGGAGAGGGTACTCCGGAGACGCGAGGGCCGATGCATGTACTGTGGTCTCGGTGGGCATTTTCGGTTGGCATGCCCGAACCGTCCGGGAAACGCTCGCACCTGAGATCCTGTCGGGGCAGATCTTGGGTGGAGTCTCCTCGTCCCCGGTTTCCCGTGTTGACAAACCACTGATTACTGTTGTCCTCTCCTGGGTCGGGGGCTCGGTGACGACCCAGGCGTTGGTGGACTCTGGTGCTGGTGGTTTGTTCATTGATAGTGTGTTCGCTGCCGCCAATTCCATTCCTCTGCAGCCTCGAGGTTCCCCACTGGCTCTTGAGGCGATAGACGGCAGACCCCTTCTGCCGCCACACGTGACTCAGGAGACCCTTCCAGTGGGGATGGCCATTGGTGCCGTTCACAGAGAGTCGGTCTGTCTCCAGGTTATTTCGTCTCCACACTACTCGGTGGTCTTGGGGTACCCCTGGCTCCAGAAGCATAATCCGACTTTCGATTGGAGATCGGCCGAGATCCTCTCGTGGTCACCGCAGTGTGGGGCTAGTTGCATCCATGGGCCTGTCAAGTTGCTGTGTACTTCCTCGGACTCTCTGTTGCCTCCTGAATACGAGGAGTACCGGGATGTATTCGATAAGGTGCGTGCGGTTGCCCTACCTCCGCACCGCCCATACGATTGTGCCATAGAGTTACAATCTGGTGCCGTTCCTCCTCGTGGCAAAGTCTATCCACTGTCGGTAGCGGAGAATGAGGCCATGGAGGAGTACGTGAGGGAGGCGCTTTCACGCGGACACATTCGCAAATCCTCGTCCCCGGCAGGGGCTGGATTTTTCTTTGTGAAAAAGAAGGGCGGTGAGTTGAGGCCTTGCATCGATTACAGGGGTCTCAATCGCATCACGATCAAGAACGCTTACCCGATACCCTTGATTTCCGAGCTGTTCGATCGCCTCAAAGGGGCCACGGTCTTTACCAAACTCGACCTGAGGGCGGCATATAACCTGGTAAGGATCAAGGCGGGCGATGAGTGGAAGACCGCGTTTAACACCAGGACCGGTCATTATGAATCCTTGGTTATGCCCTTTGGGTTGTGCAATGCGCCCGCAGTCTTCCAGGAATTCATCAACGATGTTTTCCGTGACCTGTTGCAGCAGTGTGTGGTGGTCTATTTGGATGACATCTTGGTATATTCTGAATCCATGGAGGCCCACATTCTGGATGTCAGACGAGTGTTGCAACGCTTACGAGAGAGCAAGCTGTTCGGTAAGCTTGAGAAATGCGAATTTCACTGATCCCAGGTAACCTTCTTAGGTTACATCATTTCCGCTGAGGGGTTCTCCATGGATCCTGAGAAGGTTTCGGCTGTCTTACAGTGGCCCCAGCCCAGTGGTCTTCGTGCCCTGCAGCGCTTTTTGGGCTTCGCCAATTATTATCGGAAGTTCATCAGGGACTTTTCCATGCTAGCCAAGCCTCTCACGGATCTGACCAGGAAGGGCAGTAATCCCCAGGTCTGGCCGCTCGAGGCCATCCGAGCTTTTGAGGCTCTAAAGTCCGCCTTTGTGTCGACTCCGATTCTGTCGCATCCCAACCCTGGGTTGCCTTTTGTCCTCGAGGTGGACGCGTCTGAGACGGGAGTAGGCGCCCTCCTGTCTCAGCGTAGAACACCAGAGGGTCCTCTGCTTCCTTGTGGGTTTTACTCCCGGAAACTGTCTTCCGCGGAGTGCAACTATCAGATTGGTGACAGGGAGTTATTGGCCATCGTGCAGGCCCTTAAAGAATGGAGGCACTTGCTCGGTGGTTCCGGTTCTCATCCTGACGGACCACAAGAATCTGACCTACCTCTCTGAGGCCAAGAGATTGACACCACGTCAGGCCAGATGGGCTCTGTTCTTGTCACGTTTTAATTACGTGGTCTCCTACCTACCCGGTTCCAAGAACATCAGAGCGGATGCCTTATCACGGCAGTACTCCGAGCTGTCCAGGGAGGAGTCGATTCCGACTTCGGTCATACCTCCGAATCAGATCCTGGCCGCTATTCGCACCAGCCTGACCTCTCCCCTGGGTGAGCAGATTTTGGCGGCTCAATCTGGTGCTCCCTCTGGGAGACCCAACGGCAGATGTTTTGTGCCTGAGGAGTTGCGCACTCGGTTGTTGCGAACCTACCATAACTCCAAGGCCGCGGGGCATCCTGGAAAGAATCAGCTGTCCTGGGCTGTTTCACGTCTGTTCTGGTGGCCTTCTCTACGTTCCGACATCGCCACATATGTAGCGGCATGCTCCGTTTGTGCCCAGAGTAAGTCCCCTCGGCACCTTCCGTTGGGCCTTTTGCAACCCATAGCCACCGGGGAGCGTCCATGGTCACACCTGGGGATGGATTTCATTGTGGACCTCCCTGCATCCCGAGGCCATACGGTCATTCTCATGATTGTGGATCGGTTTTCCAAAATGTGCCACTGTGTTCCTCTCAAGAAGTTACCCTCTGCACAAGAGTTGGCCTCGATTTTTGCCAGGGAGGTCTTCCGGTTGCACGGTTTGCCCAAGGAGATTGTGTCGGATCGGGGGAGTCAGTTTGTGTCCAGGTTCTGGCGCGCCTTTTGCTCCCAGTTGGGGATTCATCTCTCTTTCTCCTCGGCCTACCACCCTCAGTCCAATGGGGCCGCAGAACGATCCAATCAGGCCTTGGAGCAATTCCTTCGTTGCTATGTCTCCGGTCACCAAGACAATTGGGTTGACCTCCTGCCTTGGGCTGAGTTTGCCAGGAACACGGCGGTGAACTCTTCCTCTGGGACGTCTCCCTTCATGGCCAATTATGGGTTCCAACCTGCCGTGTTACCGGAGGTATTCTCTCCCCAGGATATTCCGGCTGTGGAGGATCACCTTTCCGTCCTACGTGCTTCTTGGGTACAGATCCAGAGGTCCCTTGAGGTCTCTGCGCAGCGCCAGAGACTCCAGGCTGATCGCAGACAAGCGCCCGCTCCTTCCTACCAGGTCGGAGACCGCGTATGGTTGTCCACCCGCAACCTCAACCTTCGAGTGCCCACTCCCAAGCTGGCGCCTCGCTTTGTTGGTCCCTTCCGAGTGCTTCGCAGGGTAAACCCGGTAGCCTATGCCCTTGCGCTTCCTCCTGGCATGCGGATCTCCAACGTGTTTCATGTCTCCCTGTTGAAGCCACTGGTGTGTAATCGTTTCACTTCCTCGGTTCCTCGGCCTCGTCCGGTCCAAGTGGGCAATCGTGAGGAGTATGAGGTGAGCAATATCCTGGACTCACGCCTGGTCCGCGGTCGGGTGCAGTTTTTGGTCCATTGGCGTGGTTATGGTCCAGAGGAGCGTTCCTGGGTTCCCTCCGCAGATGTCCATGCTCCTGCCTTGCTCCGAGCCTTCCACGCACGCTTCCCTCAGAAACCGTTCTTTACTCCGCGGAGGAGGGGCCCTTGAGGGGGAGGTACTGTCATGGTCTTACCTTCTTGCTGTTCTCCTTCGTTTGACATGTGCTGGCGGCCATCTTGGTTTCTGGGTTTCTTGTAGCCTCCCACCCTGCGGCTTCTCCTTCCCACTGGGAGGAGCTGGATGCCTAGCTCATATATATAGGAGGTCTGTGGCTTCAGTTCCCTGCTTGGTCCTCCTGTGTTCACATGCTTCCAAGACTGCTGCTGCTTCTGGTTCCTGATCCTGGGGCTTCGTCTGACTACCCTTCTGGTTCCTGATCCTGGCTTCGTCTGACTACCCTGCTGGTTCCTGATCCAGGCTTCGTCTGACTACCCTGCTGGTTCCTGATTCAGGCTTCGTCTGACTACCCTTCTGGTTCCTGACCTCTGGCTTCGCAAGACCCTGTTTCGGTTTAGCCATCCACTTGGACTTTTGCCTTACAGCTTGATCTTCAATAAAGCCTTCTTATTTCCACTTATCTCTTGTAGTACGTCTGGTTCATGGTTCCATGACAGGTCTCACTAGTGCTCTGTAGAGCGGCATGAGCACCTCCCTCTTTCTACTGCTAATGCCGCTCCCTATACACCCAAGCATTCTGCTAGCATTTCCTGCTGCTCTATGACATTGTCTGCCTACCTTTAAGTCTTCTGAAATAATGACCCCTAAATCCCTTTCCTCAGATACTGAGGTTAGGACTGTATCACTGATTTTATATTCTGCTCTTGGGTTTTTACGCCCCAGGTGCATTATCTTGCACTTATCAACATTAAATTTTAGTTGCCAGATTTTTGACCATGCCTCTGGTTTTCCTAAATCCTTTTCCATTCGGTGTATCCCTCCAAGAACATCAACCCTGTTACAAATCTTTGTGTCATCAGCAAAAAGACACACCTTACCATCAAAACCTTCTGCAATTTTGCTGACAAAGATATTAAACAATATGGGTCCCAGAACAGATCCCTGAGGTACCCCACTGGCAACAAGACCATGGTCTGAATATACTCCATTGACTACAACCCTCTGTTGTCTGTCCCTCAGCCACTGCCTAATCCATTCAACAATATGGGAGTCCAAGCACAAAGATTGCAATTTATTGATAAGCCTTCTATGTGGGACAGTATCAAAAGTCTTACTAAAGTCTAGATAAGTGATGTCTACTGCACCTCCGCCATCTATTATTTTAGTCACCCAATCAAAAAAAATCAATAAGATTAGTTTGACATGATCTCCCTGAAGTAAACCCATGCTGTTTTTCATCTTTCAATCCATGGGATTTTAGATGTTCCACAATCCTTTCCTTAAGTATGGTTTCCATTAATTTCCCCACTGTTGATGTCAGGCTTACTGACCTATAGTTTCCCGATTCCTCCCTACTACCTTTCTTGTGAATGGGCACAACATTTGCTAATTTCCAATCTTCTGGGACGACTCCTGTTGCCAGTGATTGGTTAAATAAATTTGTTAATGGTTTTGCTAGTTCACCGCTAAGCTCTTTTAATAGCTTTGGGTGTATCCCATCAGGCCCCTGTGACTTATTTGTATAAATTTTAGACAGCTGACTTAGAACCTCTTCCTTTGTAAAGACACATGCATCAAAAGATTCATTAGTCTTCCTTCCTAACTGAGGTACTTTTCTTCATTTTCCTTTGTTAAAACTGAACAGAAGTATTCATTGAGGCAGTCAGCTTGTTCTTTATCTTCTTCCATATACCTTCCTTCTTTTGTTTATAATTTGTTAATTCCTTGTTTTAGTTTCCTTTTTTTCATTTATGTGTCTGAAGAATGCCTTATCGCCTTTTTTCACTGACTGAGTTAATTTCTCTTCTGCCTGTGCTTTAGAAGCTCTTATAACTTGTTTGGCCTCTCTCTGCCTAATCTTATAAATTTGCTATCTTTTAGTTTTTAATGATTTTGGCCACTTCTGCTGAGTACCACAATGGTCTCTTCCTTTTTTTGCTTTTACTGACAAGCCTAATGCAATTATCTGTTGCCTTCAATAGTGCCACTTTTAAGTAGTCCCATTTCTCCTGGACTCCATTGAAACTGTAAGGTGGTCTCAGTGGCGTACCTACCATATAGGCAGACCACGCAGCTGCTATGGGGCCCATGAGGAAGAGGGGCCCGCAGTGGAGGAGAGGCCCTGCCCCCTAATTACTTCTGTCCATCTTTCTAAAGCTAATGGACCTTTGATGTCATCACAGGTCCTGTAAGGGAACTGCACAGTGTAAAGTGTAGTTCCCAGGTTAGAACAGTGCATCTGCCAGGACCTGTGATGACATAATCTTCAACATCACAGGTCCTGCAGGATGTGGCAAAGAAACTGCACCAAAAATGGTTTAGTTCCTAGTTTTGAAAGGTACATCTGCCAGGACCTATGATGACATCATCACAGGTCCTTCAACCCCTAACAGCAAGTATTCGAAGTTCACAATCAGCTCTGCATTGATCCATACAGACTGGAATGGTAAGAGAGGCCCTCCACTTCTCATAATTTACCCCCCCCATGCCCTGTTTTTACTCATTGCTCACTCATGTATAATACTTCAGACAGATACAGTGACCACTACTTCATGTACCTCACACACACAGTGACCATAATGTATAAGTGACCACATATTTCTGTAAACAATGCATCTATAGTATTATACCTTCTATGTCTCACATCAATACACGGCTCTGTGTGTGTGTGTGTGTGTGTGTGTGTGTGTGTGTGGGGGTATATATATATATATATATATGTATATGTATATGTATAGAAGAATCCAAGGCAGCACACGGATGACGGTGAAAAAAAGGGTATTTATTCCCCCATATGCAGACAGCAACGTTTCAGCTCTCTCAATGGAGCCTTTGCCAAGCCATAACAATCAGTGCAAACTCAGGTGTTAAATAGCATACATAATTACTGTGTAAATTACATGATTATACAAAAAATTACATGATTTTACAACAAATTTTTACAATGTTCCATACTAATTATCCAAATTCATAACGTGTATCTGTACTGGACAAATTGCACAATTCATATCCGTGTTCACAATTGTGATATTAAACAAAATTCATAAATTACTTAATTATGATGTGTATACATGATTCAAAAGTGATTACATACAGGTGTCCATAATTGTGTGATGTTAAAAAAATCCAGGAACTCTCACATACTGAAAGCGAGCAGTCATTCGGCGTCCGGAAACTGTGAATGCGCATGCGCGGGATTTCACCGCTCCCACGAGATTACCTATACTGAACAGAGATCCGAGACCCACAACCAAGATGGCCACGCTAAGGCCAGAGCGCACCGCGCATATCTATTCCCAACTCAGGGCGGAGTCAACAAGGAGGGCATAACAGTCATGTGACCTCTCACATGATACAAGCATACCACCACGTCATGGACTGTTATTATTCCAAGCTACAAACGCTATGGGTATAATGAAACAGGGGTCCAGCGGTTTCTTGTAAAACAGTGGCACTCACCACCTATATATAGTACCACCTCATCCCATTATTCAAAAAAAAAACAATTTCTCTTATTTACGTCCATGTGGTTCATGCATACATATTGATATCTCCCCAGCTCGCGGTCACCAACCGGACTCCAGTTGGATGCCACAGGCATATGTGGCAGCTGTAGACAGGGGCACCATCGATAGGTGGTTCCAGGTCACAGCTACCTCGGGGGAGAATACATCCATGCATCCATTCGTCACAAGTGTCATGCTGCCGCCTACTATCCAGCCACCTGTCAGTCAGGAGAGATCATGCCCACTATCGCCACCAAGCCCTGCCCCATCTATGATTCTAGGTCTCAGATATCTGCCCAACACCAAACATTATTCTATAGATATCAAAACATAACCAATAAAAAATGCCGGTAGAGCCTGCCTTCTTCCAGTATTCTCAGAGAAGATCCAATTGTAGAGCTTAACTTTATAATTATCTACAAAAAATGGAAAGACAATATTACTATTCATTATCATTAAATGATTGCATTTAAATACAGCCTTACACTGAAGGCAAGTAGAATTTCTCAGAACCCCACATTCACTATAGAAAACAAAAGAGAAAGACAGGACAAAAAAGGGGGGGATCACCTACAATCATGACAAACCAGACAAAAAAGAGGGGAAGAAAAAGCAACAAGACTGAGAGCATCAGACTACCCTAAAATCCACATTGAGCCCCATTGGTTTGAGAGTCTTAAGCTCAAAAATCCAATAGACCTCTCTTCTAGAGTTGAGCGGACACCTGGATGTTCGGGTTCGAGAAGTTCGGCCGAACTTCCCGGAAATGTTCGGGTTCGGGATCCGAACCCGATCCGAACTTCGTCCCGAACCCCATTGAAGTCAATGGGGACCCGAACTTTTCGGCACTAAAAAGGCTGTAAAACAGCCCAGGAAAGGGCTAGAGGGCTGCAAAAGGCAGCAACTTGTAGGTAAATCCAATGCAAACAAATGTGGATAGGGAAATGAATAAAAATAAAAATAAAATAAATAAAAATTAACCAATATCAATTGGAGAGAGGTCCCATAGCAGAGAATCTGGCTTCATGCCACCCACCACTGGAACAGTCCATTCTCAGATATTTAGACCCCGGCACCCAGGCAGAGGAGAGAGGTCCCGTAACAGAGAATCTGGCTTCATGTCAGCAGAGAATCAGTCTGCATGTCATAGCAGAGAATCAGGCTTCACGTCAGCCACCACTGCAACAGTCCATTGTCATATATTTAGGCCCAGCACCCAGGCAGAGGAGAGAGGTCCCGTAACAGAGGATCTGGCTTCATGTCAGCAGAGAATCAGTCTGCATGTCATAGCAGAGAATCAGGCTTCACGTCAGCCACCACTGCAACAGTCCATTGTCATATATTTAGGCCCAGCACCCAGGCAGAGGAGAGAGGTCCCGTAACAGAGAATCTGTCTTCATGTCACCAGAGAAACAGTCTGCATGTCATAGCAGAGAATCAGGCTTCACGTCAGCCACCACTGCAACAGTCCATTGGCATATATTTAGGCCCAGGCACCCAGGCAGAGGAGAGAGGTCCCGTAACAGAGAATCTGGCTTCATGTCAGCAGAGAATCAGTCTGCATGTCATAGCAGCGAATCAGGCTTCACGTCAGCCACCACTGCAACAGTCCATTGTCAGATATTTAGGCCCAGCACCCAGGCAGAGGAGAGAGGTCCCGTAACAGAGAATCTGTCTTCATGTCAGCAGAGAATCAGTCTGCATGTCATAGCAGAGAATCAGGCTTCACGTCACCCAACATTGGAACAGTCCATTGGCATATATTTAGGCCCAGGCACCCAGGCAGAGGAGAGAGGTCCCGTAACAGAGAATCTGTCTTCATGTCAGCAGAGAATCAGTTTGCATGTCATAGCAGAGAATCAGGCTTCACGTCAGCCACCACTGCAACAGTCCATTGTCATATATTTAGGCCCAGCACCCAGGCAGAGGAGAGAGGTCCCGTAACAGAGAATCTGTCTTCATGTCAGCAGAGAATCAGTCTGCATGTCATAGCAGAGAATCAGGCTTCACGTCAGCCACCACTGCAACAGTCCATTGTCAGATATTTAGGCCCAGCACCCAGGCAGAGGAGAGAGGTCCCGTAACAGAGAATCTGTATTCATGTCAGCAGAGAATCAGTCTGCATGTCATAGCAGAGAATCAGGCTTCACGTCAGCCAACATTGGAACAGTCCATTGGCATATATTTAAGCCCAGGCACCCAGGCAGAGGAGAGAGGTCCCGTAACAGAGAATCTGGCTTCATGTCAGCAGAGAATTAGTCTGCATGTCATAGCAGAGAATCATGCTTCACGTCACCCAACATTGGAACAGTCCATTGGCATATATTTAGGCCCCGGCACCCAGACAGAGGAGAGGTTCATTCAACTTTGGGTAGCCTCGCAATATAATGGTAAAATGAAAATAAAAATAGGATTGAATGAGGAAGTGCCCTGGAGTACAATAATATATGGTTATGGGGAGGTAGTTAATGTCTAATCTGCACAAGGGATGGACAGGTCCTGTGGGATCCATGCCTGGTTCATTTTTATGAACGTCAGCTTGTCCACATTGGCTGTAGACAGGCGGCTGCGTTTGTCTGTAATGACGCCCCCTGCCGTGCTGAATACACATTCAGACAAAACGCTGGCCGCCGGGCAGGCCAGCGCCTCCAAGGCATAAAAGGCTAGCTCTGGCCACGTGGACAATTTAGAGACCCAGAAGTTGAATGGGGCCGAACCATCAGTCAGTACGTGGAGGGGTGTGCACACGTACTGTTCCACCATGTTAGTGAAATGTTGCCTCCTGCTAACACGTTGCGTATCAGGTGGTGGTGCAGTTAGCTGTGGCGTGTTGACAAAACTTTTCCACATCTCTGCCATGCTAACCCTGCCCTCAGAGGAGCTGGCCGTGACACAGCTGTCTTGGCGACCTCTTGCTCCTCCTCTGCCTTGGCCTTGGGCTTCCACTTGTTCCCCTGTGACATTTGGGAAGGCTCTCAGTAGCGCGTCTACCAACGTGCGCTTGTACTCGCGCATCTTTCTATCACGCTCCAGTGCAGAAAGTAAGGTGGGCACATTGTCTTTGTACCGTGGATCCAGCAGGGTGGCAACCCAGTAGTCCGCACACGTT
This sequence comes from Bufo gargarizans, assembly GCF_014858855.1. NCBI lineage: Eukaryota > Metazoa > Chordata > Amphibia > Anura > Bufonidae > Bufo > Bufo gargarizans. The sequence goes on from NC_058082.1 coordinate 188,889,311, forward strand.
AAAATGTGGGCAACTCTGCTGTCGTTGCGCAGGCACTGCAGCATGTAGTCGCTCATGTGTGCCAGGCTGCCCAGGGGTAAGGACAAGCTGTCCTCTGTGGGAGGCGTATCGTCCTGCCTTTCCCCCCAGCCACGCACCAGTGATGGGCCCGAGCTGCGTTGGGTGCCACCCCACTGTGACCATGCTTCATCCTCATCCTCCTCCACCTTCTCCTTGTCCTCCAGTAGTGGGCCCTGGCTGGCCACATTTGTACCTGGCCTCTGCTGTTGCAAAAAACCTCCCTCTGAGTCACTTCGAAGAGACTGGCCTGAAAGTGCTAAAAATGACCCCTCTTCCTCCTCCTCCTCCTCCTCGGCCCCCTCCTCTTCCATCATCGCCCTAAGTGTTTTCTCAAGGAGACAAAGAAGTGGTATTGTAACGCTGATAACGGCGTCATCGCCACTGGCTATGTTGGTGGAGTACTCGAAACAGCGCAACAGGGCACACAGGTCTCGCATGGAGGCCCAGTCATTGGTGGTGAAGTGGTGCTGTTCCGTAGTGCGACTGACCCGTGCGTGCTGCAGCTGAAACTCCACTATGGCCTGCTGCTGCTCGCACAGTCTGTCCAGCATGTGCAAGGTGGAGTTCCACCTGGTGGGCACGTCGCATATGAGGCGGTGAGCGGGAAGGCGAGCAGCGGCAGGATGTGAACGCCGGAAGCGCGAACAGACGGCCTGCACTTTATGCAGCAGCTCTGACATGTCGGGGTAGTTGTGAATGAACTTCTGCACCACCAAATTCAGCACATGCGCCAAGCAAGGGATGTGCGTCAAACCGGCTAGTCCCAGAGCTGCAACGAGATTTCGCCCATTATCGCACACCACCAGGCTGGGCTTGAGGCTCACCGGCAGCAACCACTCGTCGGTCTGTTGTTCTATACCCCGCCACAACTCCTGTGCGGTGTGGGGCCTGTCCCCCAAACATGTGAGTTTCAGAATGGCCTGCTGATGTTTACCCCGGGCTGTGTTGAATTTGGTGGTGAAGGTGTGTGGCTGACTGGATGAGCAGGTGGAAGAAGAGGAGGAAGCTGAGTAGGAGGAGGTGGCAACAGGAGGCAAAGAATGTTGCCCTGCGATCCTTGGCGGCGGAAGGACGTGCGCTAAACAGCTCTCCGCCTGGGGCTCAGCTGCCACTACATTTACCCAGTGTGCAGTTAGGGAGATATAGCGTCCCTGGCCGTGCTTACTGGTCCACGTATCTGTGGTTAGGTGGACCTTGCCACAGATGGCGTTGTGCAGTGCACACTTGATTTTATCGGATACTTGGTTGTGCAGGGAAGGCACGGCTCTCTTGGAGAAGTAGTGCCGGCTAGGAACAACATACTGTGGGACAGCAAGCGACATGAGCTGTTTGAAGCTGTCTGTGTCCACCAGCCTAAATGACAGCATTTCATAGACCAGTAGTTTAGAAATGCTGGCATTCAGGGCCAGGGATCGAGGGTGGCTAGGTGGGAATTTACGCTTTCTCTCAAATGTTTGTGAGATGGAGAGCTGAACGCTGCCGTGTGACATGGTTGAGATGCTTGGTGACGGAGGTGGTGGTGTTGGTGGTACATCCCCTGTTTGCTGGGCGGCAGGTGCCAACGTTCCTCCAGAGGCGGAGGAAGAGGCCGAGGCGGCAGCAGCAGAAGAGGCCGAGGCAGCAGCAGCAGAAGAGGTAGCAGGGGGAGCCTGAGTGACTTCCTTGTTTTTAAGGTGTTTACTCCACTGCAGTTCATGCTTTGCATGCAGGTGCCTGGTCATGCAGGTTGTGCTCAGGTTCAGAACGTTAATGCCTCGCTTCAGGCTCTGATGGCACAGCGTGCAAACCACTCGGGTCTTGTCGTCAGCACATTGTTTGAAGAAGTGCCATGCCAGGGAACTCCTTGAAGCTGCCTTTGGGGTGCTCGGTCCCAGATGGCGGAGGTCAGTAGCAGGCGGAGTCTCTTGGCGGCGGGTGTTCTGCTTTTGCCCACTGCTCCCTCTTTTGCTACGCTGTTGGCTCGGTCTCACCACTGCCTCTTCCTCCGAACTGTGAAAGTCAGTTGCACGACCTTCATTCCATGTGGGGTCTAGGACCTCATCGTCCCCTGCATCGTCTTCCACCCAGTCTTGATCCCTGACCTCCTGTTCAGTCTGCACACTGCAGAAAGACGCAGCAGTTGGCACCTGTGTTTCGTCATCATCAGAGACTTGCTGAGGTGGTATTCCCATGTCCTCATCATCAGGAAACATAAGTGGTTGTGCGTCAGTGCATTCTATGTCTTCCACCGCTGGGGAAGGGCTAGGTGGATGCCCTTGGGAAACCCTGCCAGCAGAGTCTTCAAACAGCATAAGAGACTGCTGCATAACTTGAGGCTCAGACAGTTTCCCTGATATGCATGGGGGTGATGTGACAGACTGATGGGGTTGGTTTTCAGGCGCCATCTGTGCGCTTTCTGCAGAAGACTGGGTGGGAGATAATGTGAACGTGCTGGATCCACTGTCGGCCACCCAATTGACTAATGCCTGTACCTGCTCAGGCCTTACCATCCTTAGAACGGCATTGGGCCCCACCATATATCGCTGTAAATTCTGGCGGCTACTGGGACCTGAGGTAGTTGGTACACTAGGACGTGTGGATGTGGCAGAACGGCCACGTCCTCTCCCAGCACCAGAGGGTCCACTAACACCACCACGACCATGTCCACGTCCGCGTCCCTTACTAGATGTTTTCCTCATTGTTATCGTTCACCACAACAACAAAAATATTATTTGGCCCAATGTATTGAATTCAAATTCAGGCCTTTTTTTTACAGACACCTAACACTATCTGGCTATCTATTTAAGTACCGTATTACACTAATACAGGCACAGCAGTAACCACAGATTTAGCTGACTATGAATTTGAGGCCTAGTATTTAGGCGCTGGGTGACAGGTATATGTTTTACGGACAGAATTAGACTGGGATATGCACAGTAGCGTGTGTGTGAAGTTATTGAGAATGACCTTATCAGCACCTTGATTCTGATATACCCTTTTAGGGATGTATTTAAAGTAGGCCTGATACAGCAGAAACCACTAAATTAGGAAATTGCTAAATTGGGAATTGTATTTCAACCCAGAACAAAAAATGTGCTTTGACGGACACTAAATAACTTGCCCAGCCACAACAGTACAGCAGTAATGACAGATTTAGCTGGATATAAATTTGAGGCCTAGTATTTAGGCGCTGGGTGACAGGTATAGGTTTACTGACAGAATTAGACTTGGAAATGCACAGTAGCGTGTGTGTGAAGTTATTCAGAATGACCCTATGTGCACCTTGAATATTATATACCCTTTTAGGGATAGATTTCAAATAGCTCTGATACAGCAGAAACCAGTAAATTAGGAAATTGCTAAATTGGGAATTGTATTTCAACCCAGAACAAAAAATGTGCTTTGACGGACACTAAATAACTTGCCCAGCCACAACAGTACAGCAGTAACGACAGATTTAGCTGGATATAAATTTGAGGCCTAGTATTTAGGCACTGGGTGACAGGTATAGTTTTACTGACAGAATTAGACTTGGAAATGCACAGTAGCGTGTGTGTGAAGTTATTCAGAATGACCCTATGTGCACCTTGAATATTATATACCCTTTTAGGGATAGATTTCAAATAGCTCTGATACAGCAGAAACCACTAAATTAGGAAATTGCTAAATTGGGAATTGTATTTCAACCCAGAACAAAAAATGTGCTTTGACGGACACTAAATAACTTGCCCAGCCACAACAGTACAGCAGTAACGACAGATTTAGCTGGATATAAATTTGAGGCCTAGTATTTAGGCGCTGGGTGACAGGTATAGGTTTACTGACAGAATTAGACTTGGAAATGCACAGTAGCATGTGTGTGAAGTTATTCATAATGACCCTATGTGCACCTTGAATATTATATACCCTTTTAGGGATAGATTTCAAATAGCTCTGATACAGCAGAAACCACTAAATTAGGAAATTGCTAAATTGGGAATTGTATTTCAACCCAGAACAAAAAATGTGCTTTGACGGACACTAAATAACTTGCCCAGCCACAACAGTACAGCAGTAACGACAGATTTAGCTGGATATAAATTTGAGGCCTAGTATTTAGGCGCTGGGTGACAGGTATAGGTTTACTGACAGAATTAGACTTGGAAATGCACAGTAGCGTGTGTGTGAAGTTATTCAGAATGACCCTATGTGCACCTTGAATCTGATATACCCTTTTAGGGATAAATTTAAAGTAGACCTGATACAGTAGAAACCACTAAATTAAGAAATTGCTAAATTGGGAATTGTATTTCAACCCAGAACAAAAACTGTGCTTTGACGGACACTAAATAACTTGACCAGCCACACCAGTAACGACAGATTTAGCTGGATATAAACTTGAGGCCTAGTATTTAGGCGCTGGGTGACAGGTATACGTTTACTGACAGAATTAGACTGTGATATGGCCAAAAAATAACCACACTATTGATGGTTAAATGCACTTGGTGTGACAGCTTGACCAACCACACTACTGAGGGTTAAATGCACTTGGTGACAGGCGCAGCTTGCCCCTGATGTAGTATATGGCCAAAAAATAAACAGACTATTGCTGGTTAAATGCACTTGGTGTGACAGCTTGACCAACCACACTACTGAGGGTTAAATGCACTTGGTGACAGGCGCAGCTTGCCCCTGATGTAGTATATGGCCAAAAAATAAACAGACTATTGCTGGTTAAATGCACTTGGTGTGACAGCTTCACCCTGATGTAGGATTTAGCCAAAAAACAACCACACCATTGAGGGTTAAATGCACTTGGTGACAGCTTGCCCCTGATGTAGTATATGGCCAAAAAATAAACAGACTATTGCTGGTTAAATGCACTTGGTGTGACAGCTTCACCCTGATGTAGGATTTAGCCAAAAAACAACCACACCATTGAGGGTTAAATGCACTTGGTGACAGCTTGCCCCTGATGTAGTATATGGCCAAAAAATAAACAGACTATTGCTGGTTAAATGCACTTGGTGTGACAGCTTCACCCTGATGTAGGATTTAGCCAAAAAACAACCACACCATTGAGGGTTAAATGTACTTGGTGGCAGCTTGTGCTGGCGCAACACAAGACACAAAATGGCCGCCGATCACCCCAGAAAAAAGTGACTGAAAAACGCTCTGGGCAGCCTAAAAACAGTGAGCAATTCAATAGCAGCAGTTCAATCATCCACAGCTGCAGATCGATCACTGGATGGAGTCTTTTGGAGGAGTTAATCAGCCTAATCTCGCCCTACTGTCGCAGCTGCAACCTCTCCCTACGCTAATCAGAGCAGAATGACGGGCGGCGCTATGTGACTCCAGCTTAAATAGAGGCTGGGTCACATGGTGCTCTGGCCAATCACAGCCATGCCAATAGTAGGCATGGCTGTGACGGCCTCTTGGGGCAAGTAGTATGACGCTTGTTGATTGGCTGCTTTGCAGCCTTTCAAAAAGCGCCAAGAAAGCGACGAACATCGAACCCGAACCCGGACTTTTACGAAAATCTCCGGGTTCGGGTCCGTGTCACGGACACCCCAAAATTCGGTACGAACCCGAACTATACAGTTCGGGTTCGCTCATCCCTACTCTCTTCTTTTGAGGCGTATGGTCCTGTCCCCACCCCGTCTGGGTAAGGGTACTTGTTCAAGAATCCTAAACTTTAAATCACGCTCTGCATGACCTGCTTCTGTAAAATGCTTAGGTACAGGTAAATCAAGCCTCTTCTTTCTGATGGTATGTCTGTGCTGATTTAATCTGGTTTTGACATCCCAGGTTGTTTCCCCAACATACCATAATCCACAAGGGCAGGATAATAAATAAATTGAATATGTAGAGTCACATGTCAAATATTGTTTAATATGAACTGTCTTCCCATTGGCTGGATTAATAAAAGACTCTCCCCTCAGCATATATGGGCAATTCACACAACTGTGACACGGATAGCAGCCCTTCCGAGTAGAGCCGAAATACGTGCCACAGTCAATCCTAGTAGATCCCACATCAGATCTAACCAGTTTGTCCCCCAAATTCCGGCTTCTCCGAAAGGAGCACAGTGGGGGGATTTTAAATTCTTCAATATTGTCAAAACCACTGGCCAAAATCGGCCAGTGTTTCCTGACAATAGAGGAAACGTAAGGACTGCTACTACAGTAATCAGTAACCAAAGGTATTCTTGGTATAGATTTACTAGATCTTGCCTGGTCTCCATCTCTCATCCTCACCTTTGTCTTCTGAATGCTATCCCGCACAAGCATGTTGGGGTAACCCCTGCTCTCAAATTTGGTGGCCATTTCTGATAAGCGCTGATCCCTCACAGGGCCTTCTCCAACTATCCTGGCTACACATAACATCTGACTGAGTGGAAGAGATTCAATCATTGGCCTAGGGTGGTGGCTCTCATATCTGACCAAAGTATTTTTGTCCGTAGACTTGACATTGAGGTTGGTGACCAGGGTGTCCCCCCGAATCATCACCTCCGTGTCAAGAAATTGCAATTTTTCTTTAGAGTACATTACAGTAAATTTGACACTAGGGTCAATGTCATTCAGAAATGTGTGGAACGCCATGAGGTCCTCTGTGGTGCCCACCCATATCAGAAACACATCATCTATGTAGCGCCACCACCCCAGCACATGGCTGAAGTGGTGACACCCATAGATGTACGAATCCTCCAGATGTGTCATGTATATATTTGCATAGGTGGGCGCCACATTGGACCCCATCGCGGTCCCCCTTAATTGTACATAATAGTCATCCCGGAATAAAAAGTAATTCCTACATAAAATGAATCTCTGTATAATTCGTCCGGAGGAGACATAGTTCTACAGCGTGCAGACCCAATTCATGTTCGATTGACGTGTACAGACTGCACACGTCAAACGAAACAAGAATAGCTCCATCTGGGACCCTCAAATCCTCAATCTTCTCCAAAAAATGCTTAGTATCTCTGATATAAGATCTGGCGGAAACCGCAAAGGGTCGCAAAATCTTATCCAGAAAAATGGACGGATTACAAAACAGAGAGCCCCTGCCGGATACAATCGGCCGGCCAGGGGGGGCTCGTAAATTCTTGTGTATTTTTGGGAGAGTATATAGTATGGGGGTTATTGGTTTTTCACATAATAAATAGCTGTGTAATTTTTCATCTATGATACCACCCTGTTTGGCCTGTCCTAACATCTCTCCAAGTTCCCTTAACAGACGAAATTTAGGGTCATTAGAGACCCTTTGATATACATTGTTATCGGCCAGTTGTGATAGAATTTCTTGCACGTAATGATCTGCGTCCATTACCACAACCCCACCACCCTTGTCAGCAGACTTGATGGTGAGGCTGTGGTCCGCAGACAGATCATTAACGGCCTTAATATCTTCAATAGTCAAATTACCATGGCTTAACGAATTCACCACCACATCTTGTTTAAGTTTCTCTATGTCACGCCCAACCGCTAGAGTAAAGGCCTCAATAGCAGGATGGTGTGACACCGGATTGAAATCGCTCTTTAAAAACAGTCCCATACCCTGTAAACTCAATTCACTGGATCTCAGATTATCAGTAACTGGTCTGTCATGTTGCTCAGAGGCCCATATTTTTAATCTAATCATACGATAAAACCTTTGTAGATCCAATTCTACATTAAACCAATTGGTTTTGGCAACTGGGCAAAAGGACAGACCCTTATTTAAGACATTAATCTGAGCATCAGTTAGTGTGGTTGAGGAGATGTTTACCACTGTGCTTTCTTCTTTTCCTTCACATTTCTTGGTCTCTGGGACCTTGGTGTCCTTTCTCTTTCTCCACTTATGCTGACGCTGTCCACCCCGCCGGAGTCTCCTGGACCTGTACTCTGTTCTGGAAAAGGAGGACTCTGGTATTAGAAGAAAGCGCTGTATCTTTATCCCTTGGAGCTCGATTTATATTTCTACTATCACCCGCCGTGGTTCCATTTCTTTTGTCACCCAATGGTCTCCGGTTCTTTCTTGACTCCCCTTGCCAGTTATATACATATCCTGTGGCATAGTCGTCCATATCCCTGGACCATTTATTCCTTTTTTTGGCTTGGAGCTCACTTTTAAATTTATCAAAGATTAATGAACTGGTTGACATATAAGTATCAAATTCTTCTGTGGATAGCAGAGCTTGCAATTGTTCAACAAGAGTCTGAATACCAGCTCTTGTGGAAGTCAGTTCTTTTTGTAAAAATTCAACATTTAGCAAAATAAAATCAAAAGCATATTTGTTGGAAATCTGTATAAATCTAGCACAGAACTCAGAATTATTTAAAAATAAATCTGGCCTCAGGTGTGAACGCATCCCTCTAGGAATTCTGTGGAGGTGATGATATTCACTGAGTGTTTCTAAATGCAGGTCCAAATTGATGGATCGTCTTGATTCATTTTCAAATTTTTTCTTAACGTCTACAATAGAAGGAGCAGATAGAAAGGAGACATCTCTCACCGTGTTCTGAAAAATTCTGGCCTCACCCTCTTTCGTGTAGGAAAACACATCGGGGTTCACAATATTTGCAGTAGTATCCATGTTGGTGGTGCAATCAGCTCGTCTGGTCCAAATAATGAAAAAAGAGAAAAGATGAGCAGCACACAAATCAAAGGGGTGCAATTCCTTGAAACAGATCGCGGACTTGATCCAATTTAGTATATGTATAGAAGAATCCAAGGCAGCACACGGATGACGGTGAAAAAAAGGGTATTTATTCCCCCATATGCAGACAGCAACGTTTCAGCTCTCTCAATGGAGCCTTTGTCAAGTCATAACAATCAATGCAAACTCAGGTGTTAAATAGCATACATAGTTACTGTGTAAATTACATGATTATACAAAAAATTACATGATTTTACAACAAATTTTTACAATGTTCCATACTAATTATCCAAATTCATAACGTGTATCTGTACTGGACAAATTGCACAATTCATATCCGTGTTCACAATTGTGATATTAAACAAAATTCATAAAGAAGAGTCTTGATTTACCTGTACCTAAGCATTTTACAGAAGCAGGTCATGCAGAGCAGGATTTAAAGTTTAGGATTCTTGAACAAGTACCCTTACCCAGACGGGGTGGGGACAGGACCATACGCCTCAAAAGAAGAGAGCTCTATTAGATTTTTGAGCTTAAGACTCTCAAACCAATGGGGCTCAATGTGGATTTTAGGGTAGTCTGATGCTCTCAGTCTTGTTGCTTTTCTTCCCCTCTTTTTTGTCTGGTTTGTCATGATTGTAGGTGATCCCCCCCCCCTTTTTTGTCCTGTATTTCTCTTTTGTTTTGTATAGTGAATGTGGGGTTCTGAGAAATTCTACTTGCCTTCAGTGTAAAGCTGTATTTAAGTGCAATCATTTAATGATAATGAATAGTAATATTGTCTTTCCATTTTTTGTAGATAAATATAAAGTTAAGCTCTACAATTGGATCTTCTCTGAGAATACTGGAAGAAGGCAGGCTCTACCGGCATTTTTTATTGGTTATGTTTTGATATCTATAGAATAATGTTTGGTGTTGGGCAGATATCTGAGACCTAGAATGATAGATGGGGCAGGGCTTGGTGGCGATCGTGGGCATGATCCCTCCTGACTGACAGGTGGCTGGACAGTAGGCAGCAGCATGACACTTGTGACGAATGGATGCATGGATGTATTCTCCCCTGAGGTAGCTGTGACCTGGAACCACCTATCGATGGTGCCCCTGTCTACAGCTGCCACATATGCCTGTGGCATCCAACTGGAGTCCGGTTGGTGACCGCGAGCTGGGGAGATATCAATATGTATGCATGAACCACATGGACGTAAATAAGAGAAATTGTTGTTTTTTTGAATAATGGGATGAGGTGGTACTATATATAGGTGGTGAGTGCCACTGTTTTACAAGAAACCGCTGGACCCCTGTTTCATTATACCCATAGCGTTTGTAGCTTGGAATAATAACAGTCCATGACGTGGTGGTATGCTTGTATCATGTGAGAGGTCACATGACTGTTATGCCCTCCTTGTTGACTCTGCCCTGAGTTGGGAATAGATATGCGCGGTGCGCTCTGGCCTTAGCGTGGCCATCTTGGTTGTGGGTCTCGGATCTCTGTTCGGTATAGGTAATCTCGTGGGAGCGGTGAAGTCCCGCGCATGCGCATTGACAGTTTCCGGACGCCGAATGACTCCTGCTCGCTTTCAGTATGTGAGAGTTCCTGGATTTTTTTAACATTACACAATTATGGACACCTGTATGTAATCACTTTTGAATCATGTATACACATCATAATTAAGTAATTTATGAATTTTGTTTAATATCATAATTGTGAACACGGATATGAATTGTGCAATTTGTCCAGTACAGATACACGTTATGAATTTGGATAATTAGTATGGAACATTGTAAAAATTTGTTGTAAAATCATGTAATTTTTTGTATAATCATGTAATTTACACAGTAATTATGTATGCTATTTAACACCTGAGTTTGCACTGATTGTTATGGCTTGGCAAAGGCTCCATTGAGAGAGCTGAAACGTTGCTGTCTGCATATGGGGGAATAAATACCCTTTTTTTCACCGTCATCCGTGTGCTGCCTTGGATTCTTCTATACATATACTAAATTGGATCAAGTCCGCGATTTGTTTCAAGGAATTGCACCCCTTTGATTTGTGTGCTGCTCATCTTTTCTATTTTTTCTTTTTATATATATATATATATATATATATATATACTGCATATATTACACAGTATTATAGATGCAATATGTACAGATATATAGTATATCCAGCAGTGTACTGATATGTGAGGTACGAGGTATAATATATGCAGTGTGTACAGATATATAGTATATACAGCAGTGTACTGATATGTGAGGTATGAGGTATAATATATGCAGAGTGTACAGATATATAGTATATACAGCAGTGTACTGATATGTGAAGTAGGAGGTATAATAGATGCAGTGTGTATAGATTTATAGTATATACAGCAGAGTACTGATATGTGAGGTATGAGGTATAATATATGCAGTGTGTACAGGTATACAGGGGCGTAGCGTGGGGGGGGGGGCGTGGGGGCCGTTGCCCTGGGCGCCACACTGCAGGGGGGCGCTGTCCACTGCAACAACAAAATCTTAAATGGCTGATGCTGTGTTTTTTTCTTCACACAGCACAGCAGAGCAGAGTGAGGAGGCGGGGCGCAGTACGATCACACTGATAGGCTCCGCCCACCTTCCAGGCAGGAAAGACAGTGCGGAGCCAGGAGCCAGAGCAAGAAGATAGAAGCAGAAGATGGCTGCCGCACTGTCCCTGCTTCAGTACTTGTAGCGGTCAGGTCAGAGAGTCTATCCAGAGTTCAGACAGGCAGCCTGAAAGCGACCCTGACAGAGTACGTGACACTGCAGTCAGTGTCATTCCCAGTCCCACCCTGAGTGAATTAGGTCAGTCACAGTGTGTATATTGGCATGGGCTGAGGGTAGGCGTTAGGGGTAATATATGAGTGAACTAGTGAAGTGCCACTGTGCCAGTGCCATGAGAGCCAGGCCAAGGCTGCCAAGTAGATGGCATCATGGCAGTCAGGGTGCTGGTGAAGGATGACCAGCCCAGGGACACTGACTGAGAGACAGTATGCCTCTCTGGGATGCCATCTGCGGTTTCTGCCCATCTCTGCTGCCCATATACCAGGCCTACCCTGGTATATGGAGTGGACAGCAGAGATGGGCAGATCGCATCCCAGAGACAGTACTGTCTCTGGTCATCCTTCACCAGCACCGCCTGACTGCCATGGTCCTGCCTGGACTGGCTCTCATGGCACTTCAGCTTCCTCTTGGTCTTTTATATCCTGCTTTGGAATCAGGTTTTGAGCTGGGTCCCTGTAAGCTTCAGGGCTGCAGCCAGGTCTGCCCTCCTCTCAGTCTCAGGTCCAGACAAATATCTCTGCAGAGTCCAGACAGTCACTGACCAAGTTTAAGTCCCTCTGAGGCTCAGCCTAAGGGTCCATTCACACGTCCGCAACGTGTTTTGCAGATCCACGGATCCGCAAAACATGGACAGCGGCAATGTGCGTTCCGCATTTTGCGGACCGCACATTGCCGGCACTAATAGAATATGCCTGTTCTTGTCCGCAATTGCGGACAAGAATAGGACATGTTCTTAACGGAATTGCGGACCCGGAAGTATGGGTCCGCAATTCCGTATCTGGGCAGCACATTGTGCTGCCCCATAGAAATTAATGGGTCCGCAATTGCAGACGTGTGAATGGACCCTAAGGCTACTTTCACACTAGCGGCAGGACGGATCCGACAGATTGTTCACCCTGTCGGATCTGTCCTGCCGCTATTTCGCCGGACCGCCGCTCCGTCCCCATTGAGCTCCGGCGCAGCACGGCGAAAGGCCGCCAGACTGAAAGTACTGCATGTCTGACCTTTTAGTTCTGCGCCGGCGCTCCGCCCCCGTCCCCATTATAGTCAATGGGGACGGAGCGGCGGCACTGCGAAATAGCAGCAGGATGAATCCGACAGGGTGAACAGCCTGTCGGATCCGTCCTGCCACTAGTGTGAAAGTACCCTTAGACACTGAGCTGAGGCACAATTTTATAAACTAAACAGTGCCTGGCCTGCTGCACCACTCAGACCAGTCAGGGAGTGAGGGCAGCAGTAGTTGTATTTCTTCAGTTTAACGATTGCTTGCTGCCCAGAGAGGTAATTTTTGTGGGGAAAATGTGTCTCAGCCCAGGCTCAGGAGGAGTCATACTGGACCAGTATTAATAATGGAGGAGTATTACTGTGGGGGCCTAGGTGGAATATGCACAGTGAGTAGTACTAGTAATATTCTTTCCCATAGGCCTATTGTGCAGCAGATTCCACTTAGGCCCCCACAGTAATAATCCTTTGTATTAATCTATTGTTAGTCCTCATTAGGCCCCATGCCCCAGCCAGGCCTCACTGAGAATCTCAGAGGGCAATTTACTTTAATAATACATTAACAACAAAGAGGGGGCAAATACATTAATAATACCAACCGAAGAATATATACCTACAACCATCGAATAAATACTTATTCAGACATAAACCAACCTTTGGCAATACATTAAATACAAAACCTACATAGACAAATGCCAAACCGCTGGTATTCATTAATTCTTTATTACAAAAAACATTATAATATAATGACATACATGATTAAAAGAGAAACAATGCAGGAGATAAAAAAGCAACATCACTGGAGGAGGCATACAGTGGACAAAGTCCCTATCCCTTCAACATGATTATTCACAAAAATGCATATATGGAAGTTCATCAAAACAGGACAATAGGACATTTACCCATACTGCGTCTCCTCCAGGATGGCGCCAACCCCAACGCGCGTTTCGGCATACCTTCGTCTGGGGTACGCCGAAACGCGCATTGGGGTTGGCGCCATCCTGGAGGAGACGCCAGAAGAGTTATCACTGTTATCTGTGGTGTTACATAGGACTGCAAGTGATCTACTACATTATCTGTTAAAAGGGGTGTGCCCACGGGCTGGGGGGGCGACATTTTTGGCTTGCCCCGGGTGCTGGCAACCCACGCTATGCCACTGCAGGTATATAGTATATACGGTAGTGTAATATGTGAGGTACGAGGTATAATAGATGCAGTGTGTACAGGTATAGAGTAAATACTGCAGTGTATTGATGTGAGGTATGAGGTATAAATTACAGGTCGTACCTCGTATATCAGTCCACTGCTGTATATACTATATATCTGTACACACTGCATCTATTAGGTGTGAAGTTTGAGGAGAATGGTGTTGTGAGATGTCTCCTTGGTGCTACCGCTAGCAGGGATAGACGACGGATCCTTAATATTGTTAGGCAAGCAAAGCAGAAAAGGGAAGTGGATGTTATTCTCCATCTTGGGACAAACGATCTGGCTTGCAATGAGGTTTCAAAGGTGAAAGAAGCTTTTCACACACTTAGAAAGGATATACGGGAGGTTGCATCAACTGTTTCATTCTCTGCAGTTTTGCCTGTGCATAACCTTCAGCATGACAGGAAGATGCTCATTAAGGAATTCAATGTATGGCTTGGTGAATGGTGTCTGACCCAAGGGTTTGGCTTTGTGTCTCATGTTAGCTCTTGTTGGAATGGAAAAGAACTGTACAAGAAAGATGGTTTGCATCTTTCTCTCAAGAGAACGAATGTCCTCGGTGAACAGTTCCAAGTATTTTCTAAGAAGCATTTAAACTAGGAAAGGGGGGCAAAAGAGTGATAATCCAGCAGTCCGACTGCCCCCCGGAACAATGCCAGAAGAGGCCAGTAGCACAAAGGTTAAGAAATGACAAGGTCAGAGTCTTGTCTACAAATGCTCGCAGTCTAGGGAATAAGATCAACGAACTTGAGGCTATAATGGCATCTGAGAATATAGATGTAGTGGCTGTTACTGAGACGTGGTTCAAGGGGAGTAATGACTGGGATATATCAATACCAGGGTTCTCTCTATACAGGAAAGACAGAGAAGGCAAGAAGGAGGGAGGGGTGGCCCTGTATGTGAAAGATAGCATAAAATCAAATTTGATACAAGTTAGCGAGAACAATTTAGAGTCAGTTTGGGTTACCTTGCAGCTTGATAATTATAAGGTAACTCGTGTAGGTGTGATATATAGACCACCTAGCCAAGTCAAAGAATTAGATGATCTACTAGTTGAGGAAATAGCTAAAATGACATTGAAGGTGGAAGTTATCATTATGGGAGACTTCAATCTTCCAGATATAAACTGGAAAACCAAAATAGCTAGTTCTGCCAGGAGTACAGATATTATAAATTCCCTACTGAGATTATCTCTACAGCAAGTAGTGGAGGAGCCAACCCGGAAGGAGGCCATTTTAGATTTAGTATTCACAAATGGGAATTTGGTATCTGATATTACTGTATGTCATGGAACCATGAACCAGACGTACAACAAGAGATAAGTGGAAAATAAGAAGGTTTTATTGAAGAGCAAGCCGTAAGCAAAGTCCGAACGGATGGCTAAACCGAAGCAGGGTCTTGCGGAGACAGAGGTCAGGAACCAGAAGGGTAGTCAGACGAAGCCAGGAACAGGAACCAACGGGGTAGTCAGACGAAGCCGGAATCAGGAACCAACGGGGTAGTCAGACGAAGCCGGAATCAGGAACCAACGGGGTAGTCAGACGAAGCCGGAATCAGGAACCAACGGGGTAGTCAGACGAGGCCAGGATCAGGAACCAGAAGCAGCAGCAGTCTTGGAAGCATGTGAACACAGGAGGACCAAGCAAGGAACTGAAGCCACAGACCTCCTATATATATGAGCTGGGCATCCAGCTCCTCCCAGTGGGAAGGAGGAGCCGCAGGGTGGGAGGCTACAAGAAAACCCAGAAACCAAGATGGCCGCCAGCACATGTCAAACGAAGGGAACAGCAAGGAGGTAAGACCATGACAGTACCTCCCCCTCAAGGGCCCCTCCTCCGCGGAGTAAGGAACGGTTTCTGAGGGAAGCGTGCGTGGAAGGCTCGGAGCAAAGCAGGAGCATGGACATCTGCGGAGGGAACCCAGGAACGCTCCTCTGGACCATAACCACGCCAATGGACCAAAAACTGCACCCGGCCGCGGACCAGGCGTGAGTCCAGGATATTGCTCACCTCATACTCCTCACGATTGCCCACTTGGACCGGACGAGGCCGAGGAATCGAGGAAGTGAAACGATTACACACCAGTGGCTTCAACAGGGAGACATGAAACACGTTGGAGATCCGCATGCCAGGAGGAAGCGCAAGGGCATAGGCTACCGGGTTTACCCTGCGAAGCACTCGGAAGGGACCAACAAAGCGAGGCGCCAGCTTGGGAGTGGGCACTCGAAGGTTGAGGTTGCGGGTGGACAACCATACGCGGTCTCCGACCTGGTAGGAAGGAGCGGGCGCTCGTCTGCGATCAGCCTGGAGTTTCTGGCGCTGCGCAGAGACCTCAAGGGACCTCTGGATCTGTACCCAAGAAGCACGTAGGACGGAAAGGTGATCCTCCACAGCCGGAATATCCTGGGGAGAGAATACCTCCGGTAACACGGCAGGTTGGAACCCATAATTGGCCATGAAGGGAGACGTCCCAGAGGAAGAGTTCACCGCCGTGTTCCTGGCAAACTCAGCCCAAGGCAGGAGGTCAACCCAATTGTCTTGGTGATCGGAGACATAGCAACGAAGGAATTGCTCCAAGGCCTGATTGGATCGTTCTGCGGCCCCATTGGACTGAGGGTGGTAGGCCGAGGAGAAAGAGAGATGAATCCCCAACTGGGAGCAAAAGGCGCGCCAGAACCTGGACACAAACTGACTCCCCCGATCCGACACAATCTCCTTGGGCAAACCGTGCAACCGGAAGACCTCCCTGGCAAAAATCGAGGCCAACTCTTGTGCAGAGGGTAACTTCTTGAGAGGAACACAGTGGCACATTTTGGAAAACCGATCCACAATCATGAGAATGACCGTATGGCCTCGGGATGCAGGGAGGTCCACAATGAAATCCATCCCCAGGTGTGACCATGGACGCTCCCCGGTGGCTATGGGTTGCAAAAGGCCCAACGGAAGGTGCCGAGGGGACTTACTCTGGGCACAAACGGAGCATGCCGCTACATATGCGGCGATGTCGGAACGTAGAGAAGGCCACCAGAACAGACGTGAAACCGCCCAGGACAGCTGATTCTTTCCAGGGTGCCCCGCGGCCTTGGAGTTATGGTAGGTTCGCAACAACCGAGTGCGCAACTCCTCAGGCACAAAACATCTGCCGTTGGGTCTCCCAGAGGGAGCACCAGATTGAGCCGCCAAAATCTGCTCACCCAGAGGAGAAGTTAGGCTGGTGCGAATAGCGGCCAGGATCTGATTCGGGGGTATGACCGTAGTCGGAATCGACTCCTCCCCGGACAGCTCGGAGTACTGCCGTGATAAGGCATCCGCTCTGATGTTCTTGGAGCCGGGTAGGTAGGAGACCACGTAATTAAAACGTGACAAGAACAGAGCCCATCTGGCCTGACGTGGTGTCAATCTCTTGGCCTCAGAGAGGTAGGTCAGATTCTTGTGGTCCGTCAGGATGAGAACCGGAACCACCGAGCCCTCGAGCAAGTGCCTCCATTCTTTAAGGGCCTGCACGATGGCCAATAACTCCCTGTCACCAATCTGATAGTTGCACTCCGCGGAAGACAGTTTCCGGGAGTAAAACCCACAAGGAAGCAGAGGACCCTCTGGTGTTCTACGCTGAGACAGGAGGGCGCCTACTCCCGTCTCAGACGCGTCCACCTCAAGGACAAAAGGCAACCCAGGGTTGGGATGCGACAGAATCGGAGCCGACACAAAGGCGGACTTTAGAGCCTCAAAAGCTCGGATGGCCTCGAGCGGCCAGACCTGAGGATTACTGCCCTTCCTGGTCAGATCCGTGAGAGGCTTGGCTAGCATGGAAAAGTCCCTGATGAACTTCCGATAATAATTGGCGAAGCCCAAAAAGCGCTGCAGGGCACGAAGCCCACTGGGCTGGGGCCACTGTAAGACAGCCGAAACCTTCTCAGGATCCATGGAGAACCCCTCAGCGGAAATGATGTAACCTAAGAAGGTTACCTGGGATCGGTGAAACTCGCATTTCTCAAGCTTACCGAACAGCTTGTTCTCTCGTAAGCGTTGCAACACTCGTCTGACATCCAGAATGTGGGCCTCCATGGATGCAGAATATACCAAGATGTCATCCAAATAGACCACCACACACTGCTGCAACAGGTCACGGAAAACATCGTTGATGAATTCCTGGAAGACTGCGGGCGCATTGCACAACCCAAAGGGCATAACCAAGGATTCATAATGACCGGTCCTGGTGTTAAACGCGGTCTTCCACTCATCGCCCGCCTTGATCCTTACCAGGTTATATGCCGCCCTCAGGTCGAGTTTGGTAAAGACCGTGGCCCCTTTGAGGCGATCGAACAGCTCGGAAATCAAGGGTATCGGGTAAGCGTTCTTGATCGTGATGCGATTGAGACCCCTGTAATCGATGCAAGGCCTCAACTCGCCGCCCTTCTTTTTCACAAAGAAAAATCCAGCCCCTGCCGGGGACGAGGATTTGCGAATGTGTCCGCGTGAAAGCGCCTCCCTCACGTACTCCTCCATGGCCTCATTCTCCGCTACCGACAGTGGATAGACTTTGCCACGAGGAGGAACGGCACCGGATTGTAACTCTATGGTACAATCGTATGGGCGGTGCGGAGGTAGGGCAACCGCGCGCACCTTATCGAATACATCCCGGTACTCTTCGTATTCAGGAGGCAACAGAGAGTCCGAGGAAGTACACAGCAACTTGACAGGCCCATGGATGCAACTAGCCCCACACTGCGGTGACCACGAGAGGATCTCGACCGATCTCCAATCGAAAGTCGGATTATGCTTCTGGAGCCAGGGGTACCCCAAGACCACCGAGTAGTGTGGAGACGAAATAACCTGGCGACAGACCGACTCTCTGTGAACGGCACCAATGGCTATCCCCACTGGAAGGGTCTCATGAGTCACGTGTGGCGGCAGAAGGGGTCTGCCGTCTATCGCCTCAAGAGCCAGTGGGGAACCTCGAGGCTGCAGAGGAATGGAATTGGCGGCAACGAACACTCTATCAATGAACAAACCACCAGCACCAGAGTCCACCAACGCCTGGGTCGTGACCGAGCCCCCGACCCAGGAGAGGACAACCGTGATCAGTGGTTTGTCAACACGGGAAACCGGGGACGAGGAGACTCCACCCAAGATCTGCCCCCGACAGGACCTCAGGTGCGAGCGTTCTCCCGGACGGTTCGGACATGCCAACCGAAAATGCCCACCGAGACCACAGTACATGCATCGGCCCTCGCGTCTCCGGAGTACCCTCTCCCCCTCAGACAGGCGAGCAAACCCCCGCTGCATGGGTTCACCCCCAGACAAGTCATCCCCAGGAGGCGTGGGAGGAGAGGGAGGCACGGGTGGGACAGCAAACGTAGGCGCCAATCTGTTAGGAGACCTCCGCAGGCTCTCCTTAAAGGAAGGTCTCTCCCTGAGTCTGGTGTCAATCAAAATCAGGAAAGAAATAAGAGACTCGAGCTCCACTGGTAGGTCCTTAGCTGCAACCTCATCCTTCAAGGCATCCGAGAGACCATGAGAGAAAGCAGCGACCAGAGCCTCATTATTCCAGCCCACCTCTGCTGCCAGGGTACGAAACTCAATGGCGTATTCAGCTACGGATCGTGAACCCTGTCTGATGGACATAAGGAGCTTCGCAGCAGAGGCAGCACGAGCCGGCACATCGAATACCTTCCGAAGAGAAGCAACAAAACCGGAAAACTCGGCAACCACCGGATTGTTGTTCTCCCATAAAGGGCTGGCCCAGGCCAAGGCCTTGTCCGAGAGCAGCGAGATCAAGAAGCCCACCCTTGATCTCTCAGTAGGAAAGGCATGTGGCAGCAACTCGAAGTAAATGCCCACCTGGTTAAGGAAACCTCGGCACTGAGTTGGCTCTCCCCCAAAGCGCTGTGGAAGGGGGGCAGAACCGGTCATACCCTGAAACACCACAGGCGCAGCAACAGGTGTCAGGGTAGACTCTGGCGCAACAACCGGAGCGGCAGTAGGAGCGGGCCCAGGAGCGACAACCGACCCATCGGCAACGGAAGCTAAATGAGCCGTGCGTTCAAGCAGGGTTTGCAACGCCACAGCGAACCGACCCAACAGGTGATCCTGCTGATCAAGTCTGGCAACCAGCGTAGGTAGCGAGGGTGGCCCTGTACCGTCAGAATTCATGGCTTGGTCCTAATGTCATGGAACCATGAACCAGACGTACAACAAGAGATAAGTGGAAAATAAGAAGGTTTTATTGAAGAGCAAGCCGTAAGCAAAGTCCGAACGGATGGCTAAACCGAAGCAGGGTCTTGCGGAGACAGAGGTCAGGAACCAGAAGGGTAGTCAGACGAAGCCAGGAACAGGAACCAACGGGGTAGTCAGACGAAGCCGGAATCAGGAACCAACGGGGTAGTCAGACGAAGCCGGAATCAGGAACCAACGGGGTAGTCAGACGAAGCCGGAATCAGGAACCAACGGGGTAGTCAGACGAGGCCAGGATCAGGAACCAGAAGCAGCAGCAGTCTTGGAAGCATGTGAACACAGGAGGACCAAGCAAGGAACTGAAGCCACAGACCTCCTATATATATGAGCTGGGCATCCAGCTCCTCCCAGTGGGAAGGAGGAGCCGCAGGGTGGGAGGCTACAAGAAAACCCAGAAACCAAGATGGCCGCCAGCACATGTCAAACGAAGGGAACAGCAAGGAGGTAAGACCATGACACTGTAGGGGAAAGCTTGGGATCTAGTGATCACCAGTCAGTGTGGTTTACTATAAGTACACCACACAAAAACAAAAGTTTTAGATTTTAGAAAAACTGACTTTTCTAAAATTAGATTAGTGGTATACGAGTCCCTATCAGACTGTAACAGTTTCATTGGAGTCCAGGAGAAATGGGACTACTTAAAAGTGGCACTATTGAAGGCAACAGAAAATTGCATTAGGCTTGTCAATAAAAGCAAAAAATGGAAGAGACCACTGTGGTACTCAGCAGAAGTGGCCAAAATCATTAAAAACAAAAAGATAGCATTTAGGAATTATAAAAAAAAAAAAAAACAAGGATGACAGGCAAATTTATAAGATTAGGCAGAGAGAGGCTAAACAAGTTATAAGAGCTTCTAAAGCACAGGCAGAAGAGAAATTAGCTCAGTCAGGGAAAAAAGGCGATAAGGCATTCTTCAGTCTCATAAATGAAAAAAGGAAACTAAAACAAGGAATTACCAAATGAAAAACAAAAGAAGGAAAGTATATGGAAGAAGATAAAGAACTAGCTAACTGCCTCAATGAATACTTCTGTTCAGTTTTTACAAAGGAAAATGAAGGAGAAGGACCTCAGTTAGGAAAGAAGACTATGAATCTTTAGATGCATGTGTCTTTACAGAGGAAGAGGTTCTAAGTCAACTGTCTAAAATTAATACAAATAAGTCACAGGGGCCTGATGGGATACACCCAAAGCTATTAAAAGAGCTCAGCAGTGAACTAGCAAAACCATTAACAGATTTATTTAACCAATCACTGGCAACAGGAGTCGTCCCAGAAGATTGGAAATTGGCAAATGTTGTGTCCATTCACAAAAAAGGTAGTAGGGAGGAATCGGGCAACTATAGGCCAGTAAGCCTGACATCAATAGTGGGGAAATTAATGGAAACCATACTTAAGGAGAGGATTGTGGAACATCTAAAATCCCATGGATTGAAAGATGAAAAACAGCATGGGTTTACTTCAGGGAGATCATGTCAAACTAATCTTATTGATTTTTTTTGATTGGGTGACTAAAATAATAGATGGAAGAGGTAGACATCGCTTATCTGGACTTTGGTAAGGCTTTTGATACTGTCCCTCATAGAAGGCTTATCAATAAAGTGCAGTCTTTGGGCTTAGACTCCCATATTGTTGAATGGATTAGGCAGTGGCTGAGGGACAGGCAACAGAGGGTTGTAGTCAATGGAGTATATTCAGACCAAGGTCTTGTTACCAGTGGGGTACCTCGGGGATCTGTTCTGGGACCCATATTGTTTAATATCTTTATCAGCGAAATTGCAGAAGGCCTCAATGGTAAGGTGTGTCTTTTTGCTGATGACACAAAGATTTGTAACAGGGTTGATGTTCCTGGAGGGATTCACCAAATGGAAAAGGACTTAGGAAAACTAGAGGAATGGTCAAAAATCTGGCAACTAAAATTTAATGTTGATAAGTGCAAGATAATGCACCTGGGACGTAAAAACCCAAGAGCAGAATATAAAATCAGTGATACAGTCTTAACCTCAGTATCTGAGGAAAGGGATTTAGGGGTCATTATTTCAGAAGACTTAAAGGTAGGCAGACAATGTCATAGAGCAGCAGGAAATGCTAGCAGAATGCTTGGGTGTATAGGGAGAGGAATTACCAGTAGAAAGAGGGAGGTGCTCATGCCGCTCTATAGAGCACTGGTGAGACCTCATTTGGAGTATTGTGCTCAGTACTGGAGACCATATCTCCAGAAGGATATTGATACTTTGGAGAGAGTTCAGAGAAGAGCTACTAAACTGGTACATGGATTGTAGGATAAAACTTACCAGGAAAGATTAAAGGACCTTAACACGTATAGCTTGGAAGAAAGATGAGACAGAGGGGATATGATAGAAACTTTAAATACATAAAGGGAATCAACAAGGTAAAAGAGGAGAGAATATTTAAAAGAAGAAAAACTGCTACAAGAGGACATAGTTTTAAATTAGAAGGGCAAAGGTTTAAAAGTAATATCAGGAAGTATTACTTTACTGAGAGAGTAGTGGATGCATAGAATAGCCTTCCTGCAGAAGTGGTAGCTGCAAATACAGTGGAGGAGTTTAAGCATGCATGGGATAGGCATAAGGCCATCCTTCATATAAGATAGGGCCAGGGGCTATCCATAGTATTTAGTATATTGGGCAGACTAGATGGGCCAAATGGTTCTTATCTGCCGACACATTCTATGTTTCTATTATACCTCGTACCTCACATATCAGTACACTACTGTTTATACTATATACCTGTACACACTGCATATATTATACCCTGTACCTAACTTATCAGTACACTGCTGTATATACTATATATCTGTGCACACTGCATCTATTATACCTCGTACCTCACATAACAGTACAATGCTGTATACTCTATACATCTGTACACACTGCATCTATTATACCTATTTTGTATGCCAGGGCTGTTTTGTAATCCCAATCTGGCCCTGAAGGCATAAATGATCAAACGCAGCAGCAAGAATAGTTCATGGAACAAAGAGAGAGGCCTGGAATGGGTAGTGGGAGGGGCTATAAACGGGGAATGGGGGCCCAATTTTAATTCTTGCTATGGGGCCCAGTGATTTCTATGTACGCCCCTGGGTTGTCTATATATCACATCTACACGAGTTACCTTATAATTCTCAAGCTGCAAGGTAGGGATCGACCGATTATCGGTTTGGCCAATATTATCTGCCGATATTCCTGTTTTTGCTCGGTATCGGCAACTAAACTGCCGATACCACCAATAATGCTTACGCTGCACGCGTAAGCATGTCTTTCGGCTGCCAGTACCAATTATTGCGGGAGTACAGGAGAGACTACGCATGTGGGCGTGCCTGCCCGAAAGGAACTCCGTAGGAGACGCTGACGTCATTGTAGGCAGTCAGTGTAGGGCAGAGGCAAGAACCAGAGTGCCTGCCGACATTACAGTCTATACAGTTGTGCCATGGTAAAATAAATACGTGCGCCTTCATAGTAGATGTCATAGTAGTTTGTTACTTACAATCTGAATCACCTTATATACCTCAGGCTCATATATAGTGTATTATATGTATTATATACCTCGACTGTGCTACATCATACACACATTATATAGTATGTAATTGTAATGTATCTATGATGTAGTATGAGGTATAATACATATAACACACTGTATATGTTATGTATAGGTATACTATTATCAGGTGTATAAGGACTCTAAGGAGTGTATGATGTAGTATGAGCGAGGTATATGATATATAACACACTGTATGTGTGTAATATAATGAGGTATATAAGGAGTCCTTATATACCTCATAATATTACACATATACAGTGTGTTATATATCATATACCTTGCTCATACTACATCATACACTCCTTAAAGTCCTTATATACCTGATAATAGTATACCTATACATAACATATACTGTATGTTATATACCTCATGCTATTATAAATATACAGTGTTATATATGTATTATATATACCTCATACTACATCATTCACACATTACAAATACATACTATAATGTGTTTAACCACTTCAGCCCCGCTAGGTGAAACCCCCTTCATGACCAGAGCACTTTTTACACTTCGGCACTACACTCCTTTCACCGTTTATCGCTCGGTCATGCAACTTACCACCCAAATGAATTTTACCTCCTTTTCTTCTCACTAATGGAGCTTTCATTTGGTGGTATTTTATTGCTGCTGACATTTTTACTTTTTTTGTTATTAATCGAAATGTAACGATTTTTTTGCAAAAAAATGAAATTTTTCACTTTCAGCTGTAAAATTTTGCAAAAAAAACGACATCCATATATAAATTTTTCACCAAATTTATTGTTCTACATGTCTTTGATAAAAAAAAAATGTTTGGGCAAAAAAAAAATGGTTTGGGTAAAAGTTATAGCATTTACAAACTATGGTACAAAAATGTGAATTTCCGCTTTTTGAAACAGCTCTGACTTTCTGAGCACCTGTCATGATTCCTGAGGTTCTACAATGCCCAAACAGTATAACTACCCCACAAATGACCCCATTTCGGAAAGTAGACACCCTAAGGTATTCGCTGATGGGCATAGTGAGTTCATAGAACTTTTTATTTTTTGTCACAAGTTAGCGGAAAATGATGATGATTTTTATTTTTTTATTTTTTCTTACAAAGTCTCATATTCCACTAACTTGCGACAAAAAATAAAAAATTTTAGGAACTCACCATGCCCCTCACAGAATACCTTGGGGTGTCTTCTTTCCTAAATGGGGTCACTTGTGGGGTAGTTATACTGCCCTGGCAATTTAGGGGCCCAAATGTGTGAGAAGTACCTTGCAATCAAAATGTGTAAAAAATGACCGGTGAAATCCAAAAGGTGCACTTTGGAATATGCGCCCCTTTGCCCACCTTGGCAGCAAAAAAGTGTGACACATCTGGTATCGCCGTACTCAGGAGAAGTTGGGGAATGTGTTTTGGGGTGTCATTTTACATATACCCATGCTGGGTGAGAAAAATATCTTGGTCAAATGCCAACTTTGTATAAAAAAATGGGAAAAGTTGTCTTTTGCCAAGATATTTCTCTCACCCAGCATGGGTATATGTAAAATGACACCCCAAAACACATTCCCCAACTTCTCCTGAGTACGGCGATACCAGATGTGTCCACTTTTTTGCTGCCAAGGTGGGCAAAGGGGCACACATTCCAAAGTGCACCTTTCAGATTTTGCAGGCCATTTTTTACACATTTTGATTGCAAGGTACTTCTCACACATTTGGGCCCCTAAATTGCCAGGGCAGTATAACTACGCCACAAGTGACCCCATTTTGGAAAGAAGACACCCCAAGGTATTCCGTGAGGGGCATGGCAAGTTCCTAGAATTTTTTATTTTTTGTCACAAGTTAGCGGAAAATGATGATTTTTTTTTTTCTCTTTTTTCCTTACAAAGTCTCATATTCCACTAACTTGCGACAAAAAATAAAAATTCTAGGAACTCGCCATGCCCCTCACGGAATACCTTGGGGTGTCTTCTTTCCAAAATGGGGTCACTTGTGGCGTAGTTATACTGCCCTGGCAATTTAGGGGCCCATATGTGTGAGAAGTACTTTGCAATCAAAATCTGTAAAAAATGACCGGTGAAATCCGAAAGGTGCACTTTGGAATATGTGCCCCTTTGCCCACCTTGGCATCAAAAAAGTGTCACACATCTGGTATCGCCGTATTCAGGAGAAGTTGGGGAATGTGTTTTGGGCTGTCATTTTACATATACCCATGCTGGGTGAGAGAAATATCTTGGCAAAAGACAACTTTTCCCATTTTTTTATACAAAGTTGGCATTTGACCAAGATATTTTTCTCACCCAGCATGGGTATATGTAAAATGACACCCCAAAACACATTGCCCAACTTCTCCTGAGTACGGCGATACCAGATGTGTCACACTTTTTTGCTGCCAAGGTGGGCAAAGGGGCACATATTCCAAAGTGCACCTTTCGGATTTTGCAGGGCATTTTTTACACATTTTGATTGCAAAGTTCTTCTCACACATTTGGGCCCCTAAATTGCCAGGGCAGTATAACTACCCCACAAGTGACCCCATTTTGGAAAGAAGACACCCCAAGGTATTCCGTGAGGGGCATGGCGAGTTCCTAGAATTTTTAATTTTTTGTCGCAAGTTAGTGGAATATGAGACTTTGTAAGGAAAAAAGAAAAAAAAAGAAAAATCATCATTTTCCGCTAAATTGTGACAAAAAATAAAAAATTCTAGGAACTCGCCGTGCCCCCCACGGAATACCTTGGGGTGTCTTCTTTCCAAAATGGGGTCACTTGTGGCGTAGTTATACTGCCCTGGCAATTTAGGGGCCCAAATGTGTAAGAAGTACCTTGCAATCAAAATGTGTAAAAAATGGCCTGCGAAATCCGAAAGGTGCCCCTTTGCCCACCTTGGCTGCAAAAAAGTGTCACACATGTGGTATCGCCGTACTCAGGAGAAGTTGGGCAATGTGTTTTGGGGGGTCATTTTACATATACCCATGCTGGGTGAGAGAAATATCTTGGCAAAAGACAACTTTTCCCATTTTTTTATACAAAGTTGGCATTTGACCAAGATATTTTTCTCACCCAGCATGGGTATATGTAAAATGACACCCCAAAACACATTCCCCAACTTCTCCTGAGTACGGCGATACCTCATGTGTGACACTTTTTTGCAGCCTAGATGCGCAAAGGGGCCCAAATTCCTTTTAGGAGGGCATTTTTAGACATTTGGATCCCAGACTTCTTCTCATGCTTTAGGGCCCCTAAAAATCCAGGGCAGTATAAATACCCCACATGTGACCCCACTTTGGAAAGAAGACACCCCAAGGTATTCAATGAGGGGCCTGGCGAGTTCCTAGAATTTTTTATTTTTTTTGCATAAGTTAGCGGATATTGATTTTTTTTTGTTTTTTTTCTCACAAAGTCTCACTTTCCGCTAACTTAGGACAAAAATTTCAATCTTTCATGGACTCAATATGCCCCTCACGGAATATCTTGGGGTGTCTTCTTTCCGAAATGGGGTCACATGTGGGGTATTTATACTGCCCTGGCTTTTTAGGGGCCCTAAAGCGTGAGAAGAAGTCTGGAATATAAATGTCTAAAAATGTTTACGCATTTGGATTCCGTGAGGGGTATAGTGCGTCCATGTGAGATTTTATTTTTTGACACAAGTTAGTGGAATATGAGACTTTGTAAGAAAAAACAAAAACAAACAAAAAATTTCCGCTAACTTGGGCCAAAAAAAATGGCTGAATGGAGCCTTACCAGGGGGGGGTGATCAATGACAGGGGGGGTGATCAATGACAGGGGGGTGATCACCCATATAGACTCCCTGATCACCCCCCTGTCATTGATCACCCCCCCTGTAAGGCTCCATTCAGACATCCGCATGATTTTTTACGGATCCATGGATACATGGATCGGATCCACAAAACGCATGCGGACGTCTGAATGGAGCCTTACAGGGGGGTTATCAATGACAGGGGGTGATCAGGGTAATCAGGGTGATCACCCCCCTGTCACTGATCACCCCCCCTGTAAGGCTCCATTCAGACATCCGCATGATTTTTTACGGATCCATGGATACATGGATCGGATCCACAAAACGCATGCGGACGTCTGAATGGAGCCTTACAGGGGGGTTATCAATGACAGGGGGTGATCAGGGTAATCAGGGTGATCACCCCCCTGTCACTGACCACCCCCCCTGTAAGGCTCCATTCAGACATCCGCATGATTTTTTACGGATCCATGGATACATGGATCGGATCCACAAAATGCATGCGGACGTCTGAATGGAGCCTTACAGGGGGGTTATCAATGACAGGGGGTGATCAGGGTAATCAGGGTGATCACCCCCCTGTCACTGATCACCCCCCCTGTAAGGCTCCATTCAGACATCCGCATGATTTTTTACGGATCCATAAAACGCATGCGGACGTCTGAATGGAGCCTTACAGGGGGGTTATCAATGACAGGGGGGTGATCAGGGAGTGTATATGGGTGATCACCCGCCTGTCATTGATCACCCCCTGTAAGGCTCCATTCAGACGTCCGCATGTGTTTTGCGGATCCGATCCATGTATCCATGGATCCGTAAAAATCATGCGGACGTCTGAATGGTGCCTTACAGGGGGGTGATCAATGACGGGGGTGATCAATGACAGGGGGTGATCAGGGAGTGTATATGGGTGATCACCCGCCTGTCATTGATCACCCCCCTGTAAGGCTCCATTCAGACGTCCGCATGATTTTTACGGATCCATGGATACATGGATCGGATCCGTAAAAATCATGCGGACGTCTGAACGGAGCCTGACAGGGGGGTGATCAATGACAGGGCGGTGATCAATGACAGGGGGTTGATCAGGGAGTTTATATGGGGTGATCAGGGGTTTATAAGGGGTTAATAAGTGACGGGGGGGGGGGGTGTAGTGTAGTG
This sequence comes from Bufo gargarizans, assembly GCF_014858855.1. Taxonomy (NCBI): domain Eukaryota; kingdom Metazoa; phylum Chordata; class Amphibia; order Anura; family Bufonidae; genus Bufo; species Bufo gargarizans. The sequence continues at coordinate 188,917,660 of NC_058082.1, forward strand.
TAGTGTGGTGTTTGGTGCGACTGTACTGACCTACCTGAGTCCTCTGGTGGTCGATCCTAACAAAAGGGACCACCAGAGGACCAGGTAGGAGGTATATTAGACGCTGTTATGAAAACAGCGTCTAATATACCTGTTAGGGGTTAAAAAATTCGGATCTCCAGCCTGCCAGCGAGCGATCGCCGCTGGCAGGCTGGAGATCCACTCGCTTACCTTCCGTTCCTGTGAGCGCGCGCGCCTGTGTGCGCGCGTTCACAGGAAATCCCGGCCCTCGCGAGATGACGCATATATGCGTGACTCTGCGCAGGGCTGCCACCTCCAGACCGCACATCTGCGTTAGGCGGTCCGGAGGTGGTTAAAAAAAGAAAGAAAAAGTACAATTTGTTGTATTTGACTCATATCACCAATGAAAAAGAAAGATTTACAAAAAAATTGAAATGTTAACAATAAACATGTTCATTTAACAGCAGATTTGTGCAGGAATTTTTTTTTTTTTATAAAAAAAAAGGCACAGAATATCAGTATAAATTATCGGCCTTGAAGTTCACAGTTATCGGTATCGGCCCTAAAAAAAAAATCAATAACGGTCGATCCCTACTGCAAGGTAAATTGGTCTTGCTAACTTGTATTAAATTAGATTTTATGCTATCTTTCACATACAGGGCCACCCCTCTCCCTTTCTTGCCTTCTCTGTCTTTCCTATATAGAGAGAACCCTGGTATTGTTGTATCCCAGTTATTACTCCCATTGAACCATGTCTCAGTAACAGCCACTAAATCTATATTCTCAGATGCCATTATAGACTCAAGTTCATTGATCTTATTCCCTAAACTGCGAGCATTTGTAGACAAGACTCTAAGCTTGTCATTTCTTAACCTATGTGCTACTGGCATTGTTCCGGGGGGCAGTCGGACTGCTGGATTATCACTCTTTTGCCCCCCTTACCTAGTTTAAATGCTTAGCAAATACTTTGAACTATTCACTGAGGACATTCGTTCCCTTGAGAGAAAGATGCAAACCATCTTTCTTGTACAGTTCTTTTCCATTCTAATGAGAGCTAACATGAGACACAAAGCCAAACCCTTGGTTCAGACACCATTCACCAAACCATACATTGAATTCCTTAATGCACATCTTCCTGTCATGCTGAAGGTTATGCACAGGCAAAACTGTAGAGAATGAAACAGTTGATGCAACCTCCCGTATATTACTTCCAAGTGTGTGAAAAGCTTCCTTCACCTTTGAAACCTCATTGCAAGCCAGATCATTTGTCCCAAGATGGACAATAACATCCACCTCCCTTTCCTGCTTTGCTTGCCTAACAATATTAAGGATATGTCGGCTATCCCTGCTAGCGGTTGCACCAGGGAGACATCTCACTAAACATTTTCCTCAAACTTCACACTTCTTATGATAGAGTCGTCCACCAACAACTGCTTACTATCAGTCCTCACCTTATACTTTTTGTATTTGGCTGCAGTCTTGCATACTTTAGGCATGGGAGATGATTGTTCCTCACCCACTGTGCCTGAGCCATCCTCCATGTTGCTCTTACGCTCTGAAAGTGCTGCAAATGAATTATGGAGAGCCACAGACTGTGGGACATGTCTTCTATCAACAATTCTCAGTCTAACAGAACCTGCAGTAACCCATCTTCCATTTCTAGGGGGCCTCTGTGGCAGTAGCATTGCAACATCCCCAGCCTGAGTTTGTTTAACAGTTAATTTACAAATCTCAGATTTCAAAAATGCATTTTCCTGCTGCTTTATGGAGAGCTGTCTACAGATCAGACAGCATCCAAACCTCCGAAGAGTGGAACTGAAATAAAAGCACAACAATTCCTGCACAGAACCAGTTCTGCCATTTTAAAGAGAGGAAAGATTTTAAACAAACAAATCTTACTTTTTTAGATTGTATCCACCTCCAGATTACTTCCTGAGTATCTCCTGAATATCTCAGATGCACTTAGTAATGCTGCAAGCTATAATTAGGCAAGCTAATACTATGTTGCATATATACACACACTCCCACAAAAGCTCCTCCCCAACAACAAATTTAACACCTTAACCACCTATGCTCATTTGTATTCAGACAATAGCAAGAACCTGTTTAACAAATTCCTTACCTGTTTTGACGCACAGTGTCTGAGTATCCACCAAAAACACCGCTGAAGTTCTGCTACAGTCGAAAAGCTCTAAGTTAGTCTAAGTTAGTCTCCTGAATATCTCAGATGCACTTAGTAATGCTGCAATTGAGAATTCTTCAAGCTTGCTGCATGCTGCACTTGAGAATGCTTTGTGCAATTGTCTGCATTATGTATGTATGCCCCTTTTTAAAATGTTTTAAAAATGATCGAAAAATCTCCACCTTAGCCCGTATTAAAGATAAAAAATAAACAAATAAAGATCATAGCATCACCACATTCTAAAATGGCAGTACTGTTAAAACATAAACATACAGTATTTATTCATATATGGTAAATGCTCTTACAGAAAAAGACCAAAATGGACAAGTTGGTGTCACATAGCATTATATTGATTTATGATGCTATGTAAAATAAATAAAGTGGCCTAAATGGGAGTAAATGTTCAAAAACCCCAAATACTGTGATGTGTTTATAACCAGGGGTGCAATTCCTCCGCATGTGATCCGTTGCTAACGGCAATCCCCAGCGAAAATGCATACAATGGAGGATGTCGGCAGCCGAACACATGCACCGCAAAAGCATCCTACACAAGATGGGATAATGTGTGGATGCAAATATAAAAATACATAAATCACTTTGAAAGGTGGCACCACAATGATATGCAACTGACAACACTGGCTAATCCCTCAAGCTGATGTTAAGAACTGAGACTTTAGCCAATGTATTCCAGTCAGGAACACATCAGAGCCCTTTTGCACCACCGTCAAGGTATCTCAGTGCGGCATGGGTTCCTACCACTAGACTACCTACGGTGTGTGAACACGGTCTGAGAGGTGCTAAGATACAACTTACACCCAAGTGGGAGAAATAAGGCTGTAAGCCCCACCTATAACAGGCCACGTGACACAGGCTAACAGATGCAACAGAATGCTACCAGCAGTACGCAATGGCACATTCTAAATATACATTGGAGGATGTCCGCAGCGGACCACATGCACCACAATAGCATCCTACACAAGATGGGATAATGTGTGGATGCGAAAGGGCTCCGATGTGTTCCTGACAGGAATACATTGGCTAAAGTCTCAGTTCTTAACATCAGCTTGAGGGATTAGCCAGTGTTGTCAGTTACATATCATTGTGGTCCACCTTTTGCGGTGATTTATGTATTTTTATATTCGCATCCACACATCGCATCTTGTGTAGAATGCTTTTGTGGTGCACGTGGTCCGCTGCCGACATCCTCCATTTTATGCTTTTTTGCTGGGGATTGCCATTAGCAACGGATCACATGCGGAGGGATTGCTCCCCCAGTTATAAACACGCCACAGTGTTTGGGTTTTTAAGCATTTCCTCCCATTTAGGCTACTTTATTTCAGGTATTTTCCTTGATATGTTTAGAATGTGCCATTGCGTACCCGCTGGTAGCATTCTGTTGCACCTGGTAGCCTGTGTCACGTGGCCTGTTATAGGTGGGGCTTACAGCCTTATCATCTCTCCCACTACCTGAGTGATCTCACTACGGAGTTATGTGGGAGCTTAGCTGTAAGTTGTATCTTAGCACCTCTCAGACCGTGTTCACACACCGTAGGTAGTCTAGTGGTAGGACTCATGCCACACTGAGATACCTTGACGGTGGTGCAAAAGGGCTCCAATGTGTTCCTGACAGGAAAACATTGGCTAAAGTCTCAGTTCTTAACATCAGCTTGATGGATTAGCCAGTGTTGTCAGTTGCATATCATTGTGGTCCACCTTTCCCAGTGATTTATAATGCTATGTAACCCTTACGCTTCTGGAATGTACAACATTCATCTGACAGGGTAGATCATGTGCTTTTTTTATAGAGCAGGTTGTTACGGATGCAATGATTACAAATATATCTACTTTCTTTGTTTGTTTCAGTTAAACATAATAAAGCATTTAAAAAAATAATATTATATATATATATATTTTTTTTTTTTTTTTTTTTTGCCGAATGTCTTGTGCAGGGGCTCGTTTTTTGTCAGAAGAGTTGACGTTTTTATTGGTACCATTTTTGGGTACATATTATTTTTTGATCATTCATTATTGCACTTTATGGGGCAAGGTGAAAACCAAAAATTGGTTGTTTTGGCACAGTTTTTAATTATTTATTTTTAAAGAGTTCACCTGGGGGGTCATTTTTATAGAGCAGATCGTTATGGACGCGGCAATACCTAATATGTATGCTTTTTCTTATTTAAGTTTTACACAATAATAGCATTTTTTAAACCAAAGAAATTATGTTTTAGTGTCTCCGTAGTCTGAGAGCCATAGCTTTTTTATTATTTTTTTGCCCGATTGTCTTAGTTAGGGTCTCATTTTTTTGCGGTATGAGGTGACGGTTTGATTGTTACTATTTTGGGGGGCATACGCCTTTTTGATCGCTTGGTGTTGGACTTTATGTGATCGGTGACAAAAAATTGGCTTTTTTGGCACTGTTTTAATTTTTATTTTTTGTGGTGTTCACCTGAGTAACCCCTGTAATATTTTTATAGAGCTGGTTGTTATTGATGCGGCAATACATTTTTTTTTTTTAAATGATGTTTTAATGTCTCCATGTTCTGATAGCTATATATTTTTTCTTTTTGAGAGATTTTCTTATGTAGGGGCTCATTTTTTTGCGGGATGAGGTGACGGATTTATTGGTACCATTTTGTGGGACATACACCTTTTTGATCATATGGTGTTGCACTTTTTGTTATGTAAGGTGACAAAAATGGCTTTTTTTGACACGGTTTTTATTAAAAAAATTATGGTGTTTATCGGACAGGTGGATCATGTGATATATTTATAGACCCGGCCTTCAGGGACGCGGCAATACCAAATATGTCTACTTTATGTTGTTTTTTTTCTATTTTTAAATTTTATTTAAATTAATTAGGGGATTTTTTTTTTTTACTTGTGAAACCTTTTTTTTATTTTTTTATAAAACACTTTGTGTCCTCCATAAGGTCATACAAGACCTTTTGGGGCATTTAACTTTATATTTTTTTTTCACTATTGATTTCTTTGTAACTGGGGCTGACATAGTAGTCCCAGTTACAGGGGAAATACACTCTCTAGAGAGTCTGTACAGCAGTATACTGTGCTGTACAGCCTCAGTGCAGGACTGATCGAGGTCTGTGGAAGATCAAACAGCTCCAGCACTCTCCCGGCCCTGGAGGTCACATGACCACTGGGCCAGGACAGAAAGCCCATCTGTATGCAGCGTTCTAGAAGGCAGGAACACCCAGGAATGGTCCCTGCCTTATCTCAGGGGTGCTGTCACGGCCTATGGTGTACGCCGTGACACTGTTGCCACGCTTGCTGTTGCCGGTGGCAACATGTTGCTGTTTTGGCATGTTGTGGCAGTGTCACAGGTTTTGCTGTGTGCACTGTGACTTGCTGGCCACACATGCTGTTGTCTGCGGCAACCTGCTGCCTTTTGCTTGTGTGTGCAATTCCCCTTTAATTAGTGTCTCCCTGCTGTGTGGTGTGTTTGGTGTCCGGTCTCCTTATATACTCTGGCTTGGAGACTGTGATCAGTTTGGTTTGTCTGCCTTGCATGGATGAAATCTGAGGGCCATCCAAGTTTGACACCAAGGTCTTTTAGCAATGTCATCCCTATGTCTTCTCCATGGCTCCACCCATCCTTATGTGTTTATGTTTGGTGTGGGTTTGATTTGGAATTTGGTTGTTATGTCTTGTGCGTTGTTACATGTCTGGTCTGTTGATTTTGTGTCCAGCATTTCTGCTTGACATTTCCCCTGTTTGTCTTCTCCTCCGAAAGGGGGTCCCATTGGTTTCCCAGAGGGGTGAACCTAAAGACCTTAGCAGCCTTGCCTGGAGCCACCTTGCTTTGGTATCCGCATGGGGGTCCAGGTTGTTTTGGTGTGGTTTTTCCATCTTTGCTGCGGCAGGTAAGTGTTTGATGTTCCACTGTGTTCTTACCTGCTGTGCAGTTGCTGCATTGTCTTTCTCCCTGTCAGCTACTGGGCCGCTGGAGACGCCTTTGGATGGATGATGGATGAACAGGAGGTCTCTGCCCTGTCACGATGTTGAGGGCGATGCAGGGATTCCTAGACTTCTAGGTTTGTGGGTATGAGCTCCCTTGCCATTGAAGGCGGCTGATATAGCCAGGAGACTAGGGCTATTTTAGGGAAGCTTTAGGAGGTGACCAGCTCCCTTTTCCCTGCTTATGACATTGTATGGTGGGGGTTTTTCCTCACTCCCCACCATCGTGACAGGTGCCCTCACTGACAGCGCCCCCCCCCCCCGCTCGGCAGCTGCACGGGGAGGTCGTGAGGTAGTTAATTCATTCCTGGTTTTGGCTTCCAAAACTGCGCCAGGAAACCTGAAGTTGTGGCCATACCCTTAATGTTAGGGGCCGTGGAGGGTTGCTGTCAGTCACAGCTATCCACTAGCAGGTGGTCAAGTGATAGAGAATGACTGTGATTATCTTCTATCCTACATTGCCTTTAGCACTATTTGTCAGGATCGGAGACAACTTAGATTATATCTGTTTAACTGTTTCTTTGACTACATTGTAATCAATGCAGATTATGTGCAGACAAAGTCGTGTTATTCCAAGGCCTAACCTAAGTGTCAATCTAAAATGGTGCTAGCATGTTCAGAGGGGTACAGCTACTGTGGGGACTTGTCTTAATGGTCTTGGGGGCAGTGGAGCTGCAAAGGTTGGGGTCTGCTGGTAAATCAACGTTAAACTGTTCAAGATTGACTGTGCGCAGGATTCCTCACTGATTTCCCATGCTACTCTCTGCCTCTTATGATCAGGGCTGGTGCAAGGATTTTTGCCAACACAAGCGAAGCTACATTTTGGCGCCCCCCACGCTTCTCCTCTCTGTGGTCCTGGTATCTTCTCTCTGCTTCGGACAATGGCTGGTTTAAGGACCATATTTTTTGCCCTCTAAGACACACCTCGGTTTTAGAGGAGGATAATAAGAAAAAAATATTTTCCTTAACACCTCAGGTCATACCAGCAATCAGACCCCCAATGTTAATCAGACCTCAGCTCACAGCCCCAATCAGAACCCCATGTCAGACATCATCCCCCAATGTCAGCCATCAGACCCCCATGTCACATTTCTCCCCCTCCATGTCACAATTATCCGCCCTCCCCCAGGGTGCGCCCTAAGGCGACCGCTTGGTCTGCCTTATGGTAGCACCGGCCCTGCTTATGATGCAACGTTCAGCTTCAGAGGAGCACAGCTAGATGTCACAAGTGATGCAAAAGAGAAGGCCGCTCACAAATCACATACTGGTCAAGTAGGGGGGCTGCCTGCTGCCATGAATACCATCATCATGTCAATCAAGTCAGTTGAGATGAGATGCCATTCCATTCCAGTCCTCCCTTTTGGCTGCAAAAATGAATTCAGCAGTGCTGCCACTGTTTCTTGTTCTTTAAAGTTTTTAATATGGTGGGTGGTTTGGGGCGGCTGTGGGTCCACAAGGAGCCTCAGGCTTTAGGGGATGCCCTAAGCACCCATATTATAATCTTCCATTGCTTAGGGCTTTTATTAATAGTTACATGAATACCAGTGGATGATAGTACTGAACCTTCATCATTTCTGTAGTCTTGACTTTCATGATGCCTGCTCATGACTAGAATCCTTAAGTATATTACTATTCTTTCTCTTGACATAAACTCACCTTTCTATATTAATGTATTAAGTGCTGCCATACTCTTTTGTATGCTTCGCTGATTTGGAGACAAATTAAATGGGTTTCTAACAGGAATGAGCTTGAAGCAGAAAAACATGTATACTGTATATTTTGTGACTACACTAAATATTTATGTTCAGAAGCATCAAGCAAAACTTTATACTGCTGAGATGGTAAAGTTATTGACATGAATAATGTATGGGAAGCGATTCAGAATTTTTATAACCTTTCTACCACATCACTAGAGTTGTTTTCATGGGTTTATGCTTGGGTTATTATTTTTCTGTTCTTTATCTCCTTATTATAGAATATTTTTTAGCACCTGGCCTTAAAGGGGTTTCCAGCACTTAGATATTCATGACCTATCCAATATCAGAATGGTGGGTCCATCGCTTGACACCCCCCCCCCCCAAAAAAATAAATAAAAATAAAATCAAAGGACGGAAGGCTCTATCCACTATGTAGCTTCCATTGACCGGCTCACTTGAATGGGAACTGACCTGCAGAACTCTGGTACATCTTCTACATCGTGGATAGAACCTTGTGCTTCTGACTCGGTCTACTGTATTGTTTCGAGCACAGTCACCTGCCCCAAAAAGCTGGGGATGGGGGGCACGGTGATATTGATTACTTATTTTGAGCATTGTCTATAAATATCTTATTCCAAGAAAATCCCTTTAAACCATACCTGTAGTATCAGGTGACTTTTCCAAATAAGATTTGCGTGTACTTTAGGAATAACACTATATTTGGCCATTATATCACTTGCATCATGCATTTATCATGTTTCTCCTCTACAGGCTCTAATTGTCAGGTTTTCCCTAAGCTAATGGATAATAGCTACTATGATGTTTCCCATTTAGAACACACAGAAAAGTAGATAATGCTCTTCTATGTCTCTATAGCACACCCTCATAAGCAGGTGTATGAAGGTCACTATACAGCGGTAATCAACAGTGTTGCTATGAATCCAACAGTGGTATAAGATAGAAAAGTTACAAAGAGCCTGTATCTCTTTCCAGCAGCTCCCCCCGCCCCATAGACTCCTGTGTGCAGCATGTATCCTGATCCCAGTTTCTACATGTGGCCTCTCCAGTACAGTAAAGCAGCCACAATATACAAACTGCCAAAGACAATTGGTACAGACAATATCTTCACCTCTTTAAGTTAGTAGATCATACACCAGACACCCATGTCCCACAACTGTTGACTGCAATTTATGACACACACACTTAGTCCCTGAACGTACACTGACTCTTGTCTCTCTAGAGACCTGCACTCATAATCCGCAGCAATACTCTAAGCTGTGTCTGTCTTCTCCTGCAACACTATTCTGGGCCCTGGCAACTTCCAGAGGCAAATTTCTGTTGCTTCTGTCTGGGTGCTGTAGACAATGCTTGGAGGTTGGTTCTGACTACTTTAAATCTCTTCCTTTCAGCTCTGCACACACCTTTATCTCTCAGGGACACACTGCCCACAAGTGCCTGAACAGGAACTGCGTTTACTATTGACCTACTCAACCAGCCATGTGGCCAGAGGTCCTTTAGCAGCCTCTGCTTACAACTTTGTAGGTTACAATTAGAGATGAGCAAATCACATTTATTGGGCTATGTCCGATATTTGCCTTATGGTTTGTTATGATTTAGATAAATGGAAAATTAAAAAACCTAAATAAAGAATTTATAAAAAAAAAAAAGAGATGAGCAAATGTAGTACAGTCAATATGGTGCACATGAAGTTTCACCAAATATCCAGTCTGCAGGTTTGCAATAGGGTCATACCAATACACAGGAGCTGCAGCAATGAGCACTTGTTAAAGGGATTCTGTCACCAGTTTTTGACCCCCACATTCAAAAATATGGTTATGTGCATGGAGCCCTTGTGATTCCTAATGTGGTCTTATAAGCTAAATCTGTAGGCTCATTTAGTGTAAAAAACGTTTTATCTAACCTGTCATTCATCTCAGTAAGGTGCCCAGGGGGATGCTCATGTCTTCCAGATGCCGCCCGCACCCGCCGCCGTTGGTGCCCAGCTCCTCCTTTGCTGTCATCAGCGCCGCCTCAGAATCATTTGCTACTCCTCCGGCTCTCCCTCACTCCCCCTCCTTCTTCTCTAACATCCCGCGCGTGCGCACAGGCCTGTGCCTGATGCGCCCGTGCGGACTTCTCCGTTCGGCTTCACTGAGCGAAGTGCGCATGCGCCGGCACTTTGCTCAACCTCCCGATGACGGCAGCCTTCAGATCATCGGGAGGTTGAGCGAAGTGCCGGCGCATGCGCACTTCGCTCAGTGAAGAATGTAGTACCATATATTCATAAGCTGTTAACAGAGAGTCAGGACATGCTAAATAAACTTCTTCAAATGTGCTATTAGATAACTGAGGAAAGTTTTAACAGACAGAGTCTTTACAGTGGACTCATCCAGGAAGTCCCCTGTGTATTCTGCTACTTGGTTTAGTCTCCTCAGTGCAGACATTAGCTGTGAAGGAGGTAGGATCTCTGTCTAAGTTCTCTAAAGCTAAAGTTCATTTATCTGTTGTAAAAAGTTATGATATATACCCATAATAGTTCTGTAGAATGTAAAGAGGTGACTGTATGTTTTTTTTAGCAGCCTTTAAACCCTGCAGCACATGCTGGGCTTTGTAGATGATGTAGAGTTAGAGAGCCATGTGCTCTTCCTAAGATGGCTGTAAGACATGCTGTATTCCAGGTCACCCTGCTGCAATATCTTTGTAAATGATTTTCTCTTGTTTATTTCTCTGTATGCTTTGTTATATCCTGTAACACGTATGTGGGAATGTAATATAATAACTGCCTGTTATGATATAGGTGGGCTGGTGACCTGGCTGTATAACAGATAGTGGCAGTGTTTCCCTGTTGTATTACAGGTATGTTGCTGTTATCTTCATATACTTGTTCAATGTAAAATCCACTATACGATCACTGTTTTATAATATATTTGGAGTGCAGACATTAGCTGTGAAGGAGGTGGGCTGGTGACCTGGCTGTATAACAGATAGTGGCAGTGTTTCCCTGTTGTATTACAGGCCCCAGCCAAGTGCACTCCACCTCAATAAAGATTTAACCCACAGAAGACCTGAGTGTCGCCCCTTAGAGTCCACATAGAGTTAATGCCTGGAGGAGCTGGTGACCGAGTGAGTGTGAAAGCTGGAGGTGTCGCAGATGGTGTAAGAAGAAGGGGGTTACACAAATAAAAGTTGAAGAAAAATTTGATTTGCACCGAATCCGAATTTCCTCACGCTTAGTGAGGATAAAATGGCTGCTTCACGTGTTAGGACATAGAGCAAGGAACCCTGGGAATGAGCGATCACCCACATTGCCATGCATGCAGCCAATCAGCAGCCAGACAGCCCTATAAATAGCCTCAGCCATCTTGGATTCAGCCATGTTCCAGCGTACAGTCGTGGCCAAAAGTTTTGAGAATTACATAAATATTGGAAATTGGAAAAGTTGCTGCTTAGGTTTTTATAATAGCAATTTGCATATACTCCAGAATGTTGTGAAGAGTGATCAGATGAATTGCATAGTCCTTCTTTGCCATGAAAATTAACTTAATCCCCCAAAAAACTTTCCACTGCATTTCATTGCTGTCATTAAAAGACCTGCTGAGATAATTTCATTAATCGTCTTGTTAACTCAGGTGAGAATGTTGACGAGCACAAGGCTGGAGATCATTATGTCAGGCTGATTGGGTTAAAATGGCAGACTTGACCTGTTAAAAGGAGGGTGATGCTTGAAATCATTGTTCTACCATTGTTAACCATGGTGACCTGCAAAGAACTGCGTGCAGCCATCATTGCGTTGCATAAAAATGGCTTCACAGGCAAGGATATTGTGGCTACTAAGATTGCACCTCAATCAACAATTTATAGGATCATCAAGAACTTCAAGGAAAGAGGTTCAATTCTTGTTAAGAAGGCTTCAGGGCATCCAAGAAAGTCCAGCAAGCGCCAGGATCGTCTCCTAAAGAGGATTCAGCTGCGGGATCGTAGTGCCACCAGTGCAGAGCTTGCTCAGGAATGGCAGCAGGCAGGTGTGAGCGCTTCTGCACGCACAGTGAGGCAAAGACTTTTTGGAAGATGGCCTGGTGTCAAGAAGGGCAGCAAAGAAGCCACTTCTCTCCCAAAAAACATCAGGGACAGATTGATCTTCTGCAGAAAATATGGTGAATGGACTGCTGAGGACTGGGGCAAAGTCATATTCTCCGATGAAGCCTCTTTCCGATTGTTTGGGGCATCAGGAAAAAGGCTTGTCTGGAGAAGAAAAGGTGAGCGTTACCATCAGTCCTGTGTCATGCCAACAGTAAAGCATCCTGAGACCATTCATGTGTGGGGTTGCTTCTCATCCAAGGGAGTGGGCTCACTCACAATTTTGCCCAAAAACACAGCCATGAATAAAGAATGGTACTGTCACGAGGATGTCAAGACCCACGCCTGACTCCATTATACCCGGGGTCAGGAAGTCGCAGCGGTTGGCTGCGCGCTCTATGTAAGATAGGGCTGTTTCCTTATGGTAGCTTTCTGGGTTTGCTTTGAAACCCTTTTTGGCTCACTCAGGGATCCGTAGCTCCTTCTCCTCAGCTGTTCCTTGTCCAGCCCTCCCAACCTCCTTATAGTCCCCTCTCACACTTCTCTGGTTGCCAGATATAGAGCTTCCTGCCTGGACTTCTATACTGACCCACTGGAGCTGTGTTGCTGCGTTCTCTGGTTGTTGGTCCAGAACGTTTCCCTCCGGATCCCTGTTGGACCTTTGGGGTCTGCTGTGGTCGCCCACCTGGGTTTATGTGTTTGTCTGTATTGTCTGTCCTCTCCCTGGTGTTTCCCTCTTAGTGTCAGTGGTGCGGACTAGCGATCCCACTGGCCCGTTCACTATCTAGGGCTCATTTTAGGGAAAGCCAGGGTTTAGGCATGTGATCGCCGCACGGGTGAGGAACCCGTCTAGGGACGTCAGGGCAGTCAGGTGCCAGCCGCAAGGTGAGTCAGGGGTCACCACCTTTCCCTCTCCCTTGGGCAGGGCTTTCCCTTTTCCCTCCCTGTGCGTGACGCCGGTCATTACATTATATCTGGCCCTTATTTTGTGTAGGTAAAAAAAAAATATATATATATATTTTTACCTACTTAGAATCCAGTATGGATCCAATTGCTGCTCTGTCCAAACAATTTCATGGCCTGTCTTTGGAGATGGCAGGATTGAAGGCGTCGGTCCTCCAGCAACAGCAGCAATTACAACTGACCGCAAGCCCAGCGGTTGCTACTGGTAACCAGGTTGTTGCGGAACCCAAGGTCTCTCTCCCTGACAGATTTTCTGGGGGAAGGGACAAGTTTTTGACATTCCGTGAGGCCTGTAAATTATATTTTAAACTGCGCCCTTACTCCTCTGGTAATGAAGAACAGCGGGTGGGGGTTGTTATTTCCCTGCTGCAGGGACCCCCGCAGTTCTGGGCGTTCTCTTTACCCACTGATTCCCAGGCTCTTCGGTCAGTGGATGAGTTTTTCGGGGCCTTGGGTCTCATATATGACGACCCTGACCGAGTCGCACTGGCTGAATCAAGATTACGGAGACTCCTACAAGGAGAGCGGCCGGTAGAGGAGTAATGCTCTGACTTCCGTAGGTGGGCTACGGATACCCAATGGAACGACCCGGCTCTCAGGAGTCAGTTCTGCTTTGGGTTATCCGAAAGGGTTAAGGACGCGCTTGCATTATATGAGACCCCCTTGATGCGGTTATGTCTCTTTCTATCCGAATTGATAGACGCCTTAGGGATAGGTTGAAAAAACCTTGGTAACCCCTCCCAAGCAGCAGTTAGTCTGTACGGATTTAGACGAGCCTATGCAGCTAGGAGGAACCACTCGTCAGGTCTGTCCTCCTGAGGTTCGCCGTAGGCGTGGGGTTTGTTTTTTTTGTGGGGAGAGGGGTCATTTCATTAATGTCTGTCCTTCTTTCCTCAGAAACAAAAAGACCGTCGGAAAACTACTAACCCCAGGCTGTGTGGAGGATGTCAGCCGGGGGGTATATGTTTCCTCCATACGTACATCGCAATTTGTGTTGCCAGCGGTTATTGTTTTTGGTGTTAAGACGGAGACTATTTCTTTCTTTCTAGACAGTGGAGCAGGGGTAAATTTGATAGATGCCCATTTTGCCCGCACTATGGGTTTGTCTTTCTGTACGCTACAGAGACCTATTCCCATATTCGCTATTGATTCTGCTCCTCTGTCTCAGTGAAACCTCACCCACATTGTTCATAATTTACACCTTCGGGTAGGGGACCACCATAACGAGATGCTTTCATGTTATGTTCTGGAGGGGCTTCCCACTCCGGTAGTGCTGGGCCTTCCCTGGTTGGTAGCGCACAATCCAGTGATGGATTGGCAGGCCAGGGAGATATAGGAGTAGAGTGAGCATTGCAGAGAAAATTGCTTAAATAGCAATTGCTTAGTCGCCTCCATAACTACCCTACCTACATTTATTTCGGATTTTGAGGACGTTTTTTCTGAAAAGGGTTGTCAGAAGTTACCACCTCACCGTCCTTTTGATTGCCTGGTTAACCTTATTTCCGGTTGAAAAATTACCCAAGAACAGGTTGTATAATCTTTCGGGTCCAGAGAGACAAGCCATGAAAGATTATATCTCTGAGAGCTTGGCTAAGGGACACATCAGACCCTCTTCTTCACCCGTGGCTGCAGGGTTTTTCTTCGTTAAAAAGAAAGATGGGGGTCTGCGTCCTTGCCTAGATTTTCGCGAATTAAATCGGATAACCATCCGAGACCCATACTCTCTTCCTCTCGTTCCTGACCTGTTTAACCAGATTGCGGGTGCTAGGTGGTTCTCCAAACTTGATCTTAGGGGGGGCCTACAATCTGATTCGTATCAAGGAGGGGGATGAGTGGAAGACAGCTTTTAACACCCCTGAGGGGCATTATGAAAATCTAGTTATGCATTTCGGTCTGACCAATGCTCCTGCCGTCTTTCAACATTTTGTTAATGACATTTTTAGTCATCTAATCGGCAGGTTTTTGGTAATATACCTAGATGATATTTTAATTTATCCGTCTGATCTGAGAACACATGAGGCACATGTCAGACAAGTACTGCAGGTCCTACGGACGAATAAATTATATGCTAAAATTGAAAAATGTGTCTTCGCCGTTCAGGAGATACAATTCCTAGGTTATTTTTTATCTGCTTCAGGTTTCCGTATGGATCCTAGGAAGGTCCAGGCAATTTTAGATTGGGATCTTCCTGAGAACCTCAAAGCACTGCAACGGTTCTTGGGCTTCGCAAATTTCTATAGGAAATTCATTAAAAATTATTCAGTTATTGTAAAACCTCTTACTGACATGACTAGGAAGGGGACCGATTTTTCTAAATGGTCTGACGCCGCTAAAGTTGCTTTTTCCTCTCTAAAAGAGAGGATTAACTCGGCACCTGTACTAGTCCAACCTGATGTCTCTCAGCCTTTTATTGTTGAAGTCGATGCGTCAGAGGTGGGAGTGGGGGCGGTGCTGTCTCAGGGTCCGTCTCCTGGCAAATGACGTCCTTGTGCTTTCTTTTCTAAAAACCTATCTGCAGCAGAAAAGAACTACGATATTGGCAATAGGGAACTATTAGCTATTAAACTAGCGTTTGAAGAATGGCGTCACTTTTTAGAGGGGGCAGTCCACCCCGTCACTGTGATTACGGACCACAAAAATCTTCTGTACCTCGAATCAGCTAAGCGTCTCACTCCTAGACAAGCTAGGTGGTCGCTATTTTTTACCAGGTTTAACTTTGTTATTGAAATAAAATAAATGTGGATGGGCACTCTATATGAAGGTAAATAGGACGTAATTTATTGATAAAATTTCATAAAATGCAAACAATGTATATACCAAAATAAAATAAAATATAATATATAATATACACACTCTGTATCAAACTCTATAAAAATTTGAAAACAGATCAATTTATCATGCTGCTTCCTGAAACTGGGGCTGATACCCAATATAAATCTCACTTTTTAACAGGACCAGTTTGTTCTGGAAATGAGGTTTTATATTGGATGGAATTGATCGGACACTCAGTCTCCGTTGCATGTAATAGTGTCTGTCCAAATATACATAAACAAGTTAAGATGACATATATAATTTCATTAGTACAAATATATGGTCCTATTAAATAAAGCCACTTGAATTTCTTGTTTGGAGTCCTTGGTATGTTTTAAATGCTATACGTAGCAAAGTCCTGCTCAAATTGAGACTCTTTGTGAATAATGAACAGTCTCCTTTTGTATCCACATGGAGTTCGCTACAAATATGACCAGTCTTTCTAGTGTTAATCTTTAAAATAACGGCATCCAAATCGAATCGCTATGGTGAAAATCCTTGATGATACAGTGAATCTTTCTTTCTCAATTGGTAATATGTATTGCGTCAAGAAAAGTTTTTTTTACCCACTATGTGGGCTTACCTTTGCCTATGGTTTGCGGGAACTTGCGACTCAGTTCGTTCTCCACATAGTGCGCCGGCGTCCCGGCTGCAGAGTTGATCGCGTCCCACGTGTCTCTGCTGCTGATTAGCAGGAGCTGGTTTAGTATAGAGAACACGTCTTTTTTCGGCGCAGGTAGATGACGTCTTTTCAATCCGTTCAAATGGGTTCAAAATATTCCTTTTTCTTCTTAGTGCACTTAGGTTCTTTGAGATCGGGGTATCTTTCAAGGTCCTACGCCATGGACCTGGCGATGGCGTAGGACCTTGAAAGATACCCCGATCTCAAAGAACCTAAGTGCACTAAGAAGAAAAAGGAATATTTTGAACCCATTTGAACGGATTGAAAAGACGTCATCTACCTGCGCCGAAAAAAGACGTGTTCTCTATACTAAACCAGCTCCTGCTAATCAGCAGCAGAGACACGTGGGACGCGATCAACTCTGCAGCCGGGACGCCGGCGCACTATGTGGAGAACGAACTGAGTCGCAAGTTCCCGCAAACCATAGGCAAAGGTAAGCCCACATAGTGGGTAAAAAAAACTTTTCTTGACGCAATACATATTACCAATTGAGAAAGAAAGATTCACTGTATCATCAAGGATTTTCACCATAGCGATTCGATTTGGATGCCGTTATTTTAAAGATTAACACTAGAAAGACTGGTCATATTTGTAGCGAACTCCATGTGGATACAAAAGGAGACTGTTCATTATTCACAAAGAGTCTCAATTTGAGCAGGACTTTGCTACGTATAGCATTTAAAACATACCAAGGACTCCAAACAAGAAATTCAAGTGGCTTTATTTAATAGGACCATATATTTGTACTAATGAAATTATATATGTCATCTTAACTTGTTTATGTATATTTGGACAGACACTATTACATGCAACGGAGACTGAGTGTCCGATCAATTCCATCCAATATAAAACCTCATTTCCAGAACAAACTGGTCCTGTTAAAAAGTGAGATTTATATTGGGTATCAGCCCCAGTTTCAGGAAGCAGCATGATAAATTGATCTGTTTTCAAATTTTTATAGAGTTTGATACAGAGTGTGTATATTATATATTATATTTTATTTTATTTTGGTATATACATTGTTTGCATTTTATGAAATTTTATCAATAAATTACGTCCTATTTACCTTCATATAGAGTGCCCATCCACATTTATTTTATTTCAAACCACATTTTTGAGGGGTGTACTCAAACCGTGGTTGGTGCACCTACCGTGGAGGAACAGAGGTGAGCGGATCTCTAAAACCACCTTTTTAACTTTGTTATTACCTATCGTCCTGGGGCAAAAAATACCAAGGCTGATGCACTAACTCGTTGTTTCCCTGGAGGGGGTAATGTAAGTGATCCGGTACCCATTCTTCAAAGAGGAGTGGTTGTTTCTGCGGTACACTCTGCTCTGGAGGGGAAGGTGTTAGAGGCCCAGGGGGACGCCCCGGTCTCTTGCCCCTCAGAGAAATTGTTTGTACGTTGAACCTGCGTTTCGAATTATTAAAGGAACATCATAATTCGGCACTTGCTGGGCACCCGGGTAGTAAAGCAACCTTGGAGCTATTGTCTCGTCGTTTTTGGTGGCCAAGATTGCGTCAGGATGTATTGGATTTTGTGTCTTCTTGTTCTACCTGTGCGCGCGCAAAAGTTTCACATACACGTCCTGCAGGGTCTCTATTACCACTCGTCATTCCCAATAGAGCATGGACACATCTGTCAATGGATTTTTATCACTGACTTACCTTTGTCTGCGGGTAAAACTGTTATTTTGGTAGTAGTGGACAGGTTTAGCAAAATGGTACACTTCATTGCTTTACCCGCACTACCTAATGCTAAGACTCTTGCTCAGGTATTCATCAGTGAAATCGTGAAGCTTCATGGGGTCCCTTCCGATGTTGTTTCGGATCGGGGTACCCAGTTTATTTCTAAATTTTGGAAAGCTTTTTGTTCCCGTTTGGGGGTACACTTGTCGATTTCCTCAGCTCTCCATCCTCAGTCGAGGTAAACGCCGACAGGCTAGTTCGGGCTTTTCATGCCTCTTATCCTGAGAGACCTGGTCCTGAGTGTCCGGAGGCCCCTCGTAGAGAGGGGGGTACTGTCACGAGGGAGTCAAGACCCACGCCTGACTCCATTATACCCGGGGTCAGGAAGTCGTAGCGGTTGGCTGCGCGCTCTATGTAAGATAGGGCTGTTTCCTTATGGTAGCTTTCTGGGTTTGCTTTGCAACCCTTTTTGGCTCACTCAGGGATCCGTAGCTCCTTCTCCTCAGCTGTTCCTTGTCCAGCACTCCCAACCTCCTTATATTCCCCTCTCACACTTCTCTGGTTTCCAGATATAGAGCTTCCTGCCTGGACTTCTATACTGACCCACTGGAGCTGTGTTGCTGCGTTCTCTGGTTGTTGGTCCAGAACATTTCCCTCCAGATCCCTGTTGGACCTTTGGGGTCTGCTGTGGTCGCCCACCTGGGTTTATGTGTTTGTCTGTATTGTCTGTCCTCTCCCTGGTGTTTCCCTCTTAGTGTCAGTGGTGTGGACTAGCGATCCCACCGGCCCATTCACTATCTAGGGCTCATTTTAGGGAAAGCCAGGGTTTAGGCACGTGATCGCCGCACGGGTGAGGAACCCGTCTAGGGACGTCAGGGCAGTCAGGTGCCAGCCGCAAGGTGAGTCAGGGGTCACCACCTTTCCCTCTCCCTTGGGCAGGGCTTTCCCTTTTCCCTCCCTGTGCGTGACGCCGGTCATTACAGGTACCAAAACACCCTCCAACAGCAACTTCTTCCAACAATCCAGCAACAGTTTGGTGAAGAACAATGCATTTTCCAGCACGATGGAGCACCGTGCCATAATGCAAAAGTGTGGTGGGACCATACCACATTGATTAAATACGTGGAAAAATCGATGATCCCAAGAGGACTCAGTTAAAAATATCCCTACCACAGTGTTTTCAGACACATTTGTTTCACAGTGGAAAGACATTTTATTGCATTGTCCCTTACAATTAATGTCTCTTATCATCAACTATGAACATGAAAAACTCAGTTCAACACAGACAGAAATACAAACGTGCAAAACCTCTTTAAAAATTTATGAGACAGCTCCAGGATATGCTGACATGGAGCAGAAAATTATAGTATCAGTTAAGCAAATATGCCAACAACCAGGTTTATGAGTGGGGGGAGAAGAAATAATCTCCAGTCTACTCCAGAGTCAATTCTAAAAGTTGATAGAAAATCCAAAAAGTGACATAAAACGCAATACAAATCGCAATGAGTAAGTTTCTCGTCTGAATTGGACATCCTGGATCCGATTGAGGTTTCTCAGGACTCTGTACAGTATTTACCTAAAGGAGAATCTGAACAAGTGAACATGACACCGAAAGCTTCATACTACAAGAAAAACTGAAACAAATATAGCACTGGAACCGTCTTGAAAAAACTAGTTAAGCGCACAGGACGCAAACATCGGAAGATCGCACATGATGTCCACGTGCTTACGGAAGAAGTAACTCCATTGGGACAAACATCATTGGATCACCTGAATCTTTCCAAAGTGTCTTTATCTAAGGACCAATTAGATGTATTATCATTAGGTCGTAATTTTGTACCATCTGTTGACTTTGATTTATTTAAAACAATTCTTGATATAAATAAGTTCATTAGAAATCTTACTGTCATTAGTCATTTTTATGGTGTGGTTTTTATACTGATAGTAATTATACTAATATGTTATTTAAAGGGATTCTGTCACCAGTTTTTGACCCCCACATTCAAAAATATGGTTATGTGCATGGTGCCCTTGTGATTCCTAATGTGGTCTTATAAGCTGAATCTGTAGGCTCATTTAGTGTAAAAAACGTTTTATCTAACCTGTCATTCATCAGATTAAGGTGCCCAGGAGGACGCTCATGTCTCCAAGATGCCGCCCGCCGCCACCGCCGTTCGTGCCCAGCTCCTCCTTTGCTTTCTGAAGCGATGTGCCCAGCTCCTCCTTTGCAGTCCTGCTCCAACGGTCTTCAATCTGCCCAAGGGGCGGCGTTTCACCTCTCTTGCGCCCAGCCAGCCTCCCCCAACTGCCGCTTTGAAGCGCCGCCCAGCTCATGAATATTCAGTTTGCTGGGCGGCTTCTGCGGTCCCCGCTCTGAAGCGCTGCGCTGAACAGTGCCCTGCGCATGCGCCGGATCTTGTGGAGTCCGGTACAGTAAGCGCCGCCCAGCTCATCAATATTCACTTTGCTGGGCGGCGCTTACTGTCCCCGACTTCACAAGATCCGGCAGCATACCCTCCCTCCCATACCCTCCCACCTCCTAGCAAAAAGCAAGGACAGCATCCATCTTAGATTCATTCGGAAGTTGCAGTCTTAGTGAGAGGAGGCATAGTGCAGCTACTGCTGATTTAACAGGGAAAGCTGTTAAATCAGCAGAGTTCTGTTAACTAGCCCAGAGTTCTGTGTCCACTCCAGTCCTGAAAGACTCATCTGATCTGCTGTAAGGACAGCGTCCTGACAGCACCCCAAAAAGCCCTTTTTAGGGCTAGTACATCAGTCTGTATTATTTTTTTTCTTCTCTGTAATCTAATTGCAGTTGCCTGCAAGCGTGTGTGTCAGGCCCACAGCGTATACTGCGCCCACTTGCCCAGTGCCAGCACTCATATCTGGTGTCACAGTAGCTTGCATTAAAAAAATAATAATTTTTTAACTGTAATATAATTGCAGTTAGTTGCCTGCAAGCGTGTGTCAGGCCTACAGTGTGTACTGTGCCAACTACTGCCAGTGCACAGTGCCACCATTGCCACTCATATCTGGTGTCATACTAGAGTACATAAAAAATAAAAATAAACTATTTTGACTGTAATATAATTGCAGTTAGTTGCCTGCAAGCGTGTGTGTCAGCCCTACAGTGTGTACTGTGCCAACTACTGCCAGTGCACAGTGACACTCATATCTGGTGTCACAGTAGATTACATAAAAAGAAAAGTATAATTTTGACTGTAATATAATTGCAGTGAGTTGCCTGCAAGCGTGTGTGTCAGGCCTACAGCGTCAGCGTGTACTGTGCCAACTACTGCCAGTGCACAGTGCCACCAGTGCCACTCATATCTGGTGTCATAGTAGATTACATAAAAAAAATAAAAAATTGATTGTAATATAATTGCAGTTAGTTGCCTGCAAGCGTGTGTGTCAGGCCTACAGCGTCAGTGTGTACTTTGCCAACTACTGCCAGTGCACAGTGCCACCAGTGCCACTCATATCTGGTGTCACAGTAGATTACATTAAAAAATAAAATAAAAATTTGACTGTAATATAATTGCAGTTAGTTGTCTGCAAGCATGTGTGTCAGGCCTACAGTGTGTACTGTGCAACTACTGCCAGTGCACAGTGCCACCACTCATATCTGGTGTCACAGTAGATTGCATTAAAAAAAAAATATATATAGATTTTGATTGTAATATAATTGCAGTTAGTTGCTTGCAAACGTGTGTGTCAGGCATACAGCGTCAGCCTGTACTGTGCCAACTACTGCCAGTGCAGGTGCCACCAGTGCCACTCATATCTGGTGTCACAATAGATTACATTTAAATAAAACTAACACTTTTTTCACTGTAATATAATAGCAGTTATTTGCCTGCAAGCGTGTGTGTCAGGCCTACAGCGTCAGCGTGTATTGTGCCAACTACTGCCAGTGCACAGTGCCACTCATATCTGGTGTCATAGCAGATTAGATAAAAAAAAATTTTTTTATTGTAATATAATTGCAGTTAGTTGCCTGCAAGCGTGTGTGTCAGGCCTACAGCGTCAGCGTGTACTTTGCCAACTACTGCCAGTGCACAGTGCCACCAGTGCCACTCATATCTGGTGTCACAGTAGATTACATTAAAAAATAAAATAAAAATTTGACTGTAATATAATTGCAGTTAGTTGCCTGCAAGCGTGTGTGTCAGGCCTACAGCGTGTACTGTGCCAACTACTGCCAGTGCACAGTGCCACCACTCATATCTGGTGTCACAGTAGATTACATTAAAAAAACAAAAACAATTTTGACTGTAATATAATTGAAGTTAGTTGCCTGCAAGCGTGTGTGTCAGGCCTACAGCGTCAGCGTGTACTGTGCCAACTACTGCCAGTGCACAGTGCCACCAGTGCCACTCATATCTGGTGTCACAGTAGATTACATTTTAAAAAAAACAACACTTTTTTCCCTGTAATATAATTGCAGTTAGTTGCCTGCAAGCATGTGTGTCAGGCCTACAGCGTCAGCGTGTAATGTGCCAACTACTGCCAGTGCACAGTGCCACTCATATCTGGTGTCACAGTAGATTACATTTAAATAAAACAAACACTTTTTTCGCTGTAATATAATTGCAGTTAGTTGCCTGCAAGCGTGTGTGTTAGGCCTACAGCGTCAGCGTGTACTGTGCCAACTACTGCCAGTGCACAGTGCCACCAGTGCCACTCATATCTGGTGTCATAGTAGATTACATTTAAAAAAATCAATTTTGACTGTAATACAATTGCAGTTAGTTGCCTGCAAGCGTGTGTGTCAGGCCTACAGCGTGTACTGTGCCAACTACTGCCAGTGCACAGTGCCACCACTCATATCTAGTGTCACAGTAGATTACATAAAAAAAATAAAAAAAAATTTGACTGTAACATAATTGCAGTTAGTTGCTTGCAAGCGTGTGTGTCAGGCCTACAGCGTCAGCGTGTACTGTGGCAACTACACGCTGACCTCCTTAGCTGAGTCCTCTTCTGCTGCTGCATCTTGCTCCACATCAACTGCACCCCCCCACCTCCCCAGGGGCTATTCCACATCTCGGATACGACAGTGTCCGCCGTCTTAGGGTTGAATTGCCTGAAAGCAGAGAGTCACACCGGACCAGCACTCCTGTCCGCCCTGAATGCACAGGTGGATCAGTGGCTGACTCCGCACCAACTGGAGATCGGCAAAGTGGTGTGTCACAACGGAAGCAATTTGTTGGTGGCATTGAATTTGGGCAAGTTGACACATGTACCGTTTATGGAACATGTGTTGAATCTGATAGTACAACGCTTTGTGCATAAGTACCCAGGCTTACAGGATGTCCTCAAGCAGGCTAGGAAGGTATGTGGCCATTTCAGGTGTTCCTACACGCCATGGCGCACTTTTCAGATATTCAGCAGCGAAACAACATGCCAGTGAGGCGCTTGATTTGCGACAGCCCGACACGTTGGAATTCAACACTCCTAATGTTTGACCGCCTGATCCAACAAGAAAAAGCCGTCAACGAGTATTTGTATGACCTGGGTAGTAGGACAGCCTCTGCAGACCTGGGTATTTTTTTGCCATGTTACTGGACGCTCATGCGCAATGCCTGTAGGCTCATGCGTCCTTTTGAGGAGGTGACAAACCTAGTCAGTCGCACCGAATGCACCATCAGCGACATCAACCCATTTGTTTTCTTCCTGGAGCGTGCCCTGCGAAGAGTGCTGGATCAGGCCATAGATGAACGTGAAGAGGAAGAGTTGTGGTCACCATCACCACCAGAAACAGCCTTATCAGCATTGCTTGCTGGACATTTATCACTGTGAAGCGGGCGTAACCCTTACACTACCTGATCAATACAACATCATACCTGATGTTTTAAAGCACGTTATTCCAAACAATTTAGGAATGTTAGGTGATTTATGCACTTTATGGGGTAAAACCAGACTCTGCGTTAACTACGGAATTTTCCATGGGGGTTTTGCCATAGATGCCCCTCCGGCATGCCACAGTCCAGGTGTTAGTCCCCTTGAAACAACTTTTCATTCACTATTGTGGCCAGAAAGAGTCCCTGTGGGTTTTAAAATTCGCCTGCCTATTGAAGGCATGGCGGTTCGCCCGGTTTGCCCATTCGCGAACATTTGCGGAAATTCGCGTTCGCCGTACGCGAACGGAAAATTTTATGTTCGCAACATCTCTAGTCATCGTCCCATTCACACCATTAAATCGATA
This sequence comes from Bufo gargarizans, assembly GCF_014858855.1. Classification (NCBI taxonomy): domain Eukaryota; kingdom Metazoa; phylum Chordata; class Amphibia; order Anura; family Bufonidae; genus Bufo; species Bufo gargarizans. Next base: position 188,941,942 of record NC_058082.1, read on the forward strand.
CCTGTGGGTGAATTCATACGGGCACGCAGGAACTGCAGCTCGTTAGCTGCGTTTAAGAGAGTGAGAGTCAGATAACAGAGGTTATCCTCATTGGATGCTTTGTAGAGCCTTGCATATAGCATTAAAAAAATCCTGGGGGGATTTAATATTTAGGAAAAATATACACAATTAAGGAATTATTCCAGGACTTGCTCGCGATATGCAGGGTTCTAGAGAAACATCGTGTGAACACAGAGATGTGGAACCCCCAGACAAGTTGTCCCAAAGGGAAGGGTTAAATCCAGGGTGGCAAACAGAGGATTGCCAACTCTGGTTTTAAAATATAGTCAACAATGTGTCCAAATACAGAAGACAATTAAAAAATATTTACCTTTATTATATGAAGATGAGATTGTGCATTCTACACTTAAAGATGGATGCAGGATTGTATCCAGTAGACCGGCCACTCTGGGAAATAGTTTGTCACCTTCACTGTACACACGTCGAAGAGAAAAAACACACGAAACATGGCTTAAATATCAAGGCTTCACGAGGTGTGATGGTCACCCGTGTAAAGCCTGTGGCTATGTGTTGTGTACTAAGATACAGTTGTGTTCAAAATTATTCAACCCCCACTGAAATTGAGTGTTTTGGCCAGTTTGAAATTGATTTTGATCATTTCAGTCATCTTGTTTACAATTAAATCAAAGAGGCACTTGTAAGTCAGACAAATATAACATAACATTTATAATGAAATAACCACAAATGTCTTTTCTGTGCTCACATCATTAGCAGTTTTATTCAACTCCCAAGTGACATTCAATCTTAGTACTTAGTACAACATTCTTTTCCAGTTATAACAGCTTTTAAATGTGAAGCATAGCTTGACACAAGTGTCTTGCAGCTATCTACGGGTATCTTCGCCCATTCTTCATGGGCAAAAGCCTCCAGTTCAGTCACATTATTAGGCTTGCGCCCTGCAACTGCTTTCTTTAAGTCAGACCAGAGGTTCTCAATCGGATTTAAGTCTGGTGACTGCGATGGCCACTTCAAAATGTTTCAGCCTTTAATCTGCAACCATGCTCTAGTGGACTTGGAGGTATGCTTGGGATCATTGTCCTGTTGAAAGGTTCAACGTCTCCCAAGCCTCAGGTTTGTAACGGACTGCATCATATTTTCATCCAATATCTATTAGTACTGAAGATAATTCATGGTACCTTGCACACGCTGAAGCTTCCCTGTACCTGTAGAAACAAAACAGCCCTAAAGCATGATTGACCCCCCGCCATGCTTCACAGTAGGCAAGGTGTTCTTTTCTTCATAGGCCTTGTTCTTCCTCCTCTAAACATAGCGTTGATCCATGGGCCCAAACAGTTCTAATTTTGTTTCATCAGTCCACAGAACAGTATCCCAAAACTTTTGTGGTTTGTCCACATGACTTTTGGCATACTGCAGTCGACTCTTCTTATTCTTTGGAGACAACAAGGGGTTGCGCCTGGGAGTTCTGGCATGGAGGTCTTCATTACGCATAATGCGCCTTATTGTCTGAGCTGAAACTTCAGTACCCACATCTGACAAATCTTTTTTCAGTTACTCAGCAGTCACACGGGGACTTTTCTCCACTTTGCGCTTCAGGTAGCGCACAGCAGTCGAAGTCAGCATCTTCTTTCTGCCACGACCAGGTAGCGTTTCAACAGTGCCCTTTGCCTTGAATTTGCGAATGATGCTTCTTATGGTGTCTCTTGGTATGTTTAACATCTTTGCAATCTTCTTATAGCCATTGCCCTTCCTGTGAAGAGAAATCACCTCTTCTCTTGTCTTCCTGGACCATTCTCTTGACTTCACCATGTTTGTAAACACACCAGTAAATGTCTAGAAGGAGCTGAGTATCACAGTCCTTTTAAATCTGCCTAATTGGTGCTTATTATGCTTGATTGCTGCTCCTTGACATCCACAGGTGTTTTCAATACCTGATCGAAAACACTTGAATGAACCTCTGTTCTTAAGAGTGGTAGTCTTTAAGGGGTTGAATAATGATGTCAATGAAGAAATCTGAAAAAAAAACATTTAATACTGTATTACAAAAACAATTGATGTCATTTTAGTTGCATTTGATTCTTTAAAAAGTCCTTGTAAGATTTTGTTCTGAACACAAATACAAATGTACACTCAATTCCCTAAAACCCTTTACAGCATTGGGGGTGGAATAATTTTGAACACAACTGTATTTCATAATGCGGATCACTATGCTTATTTCCCATCAAAGCCTATATCAACTGCAACACTGTGGGTATAGTGGATATTATTCAGTGTGTTGCATGTTATCTAATGTACATATGTGGGCAGCACATCGAGCAAGTTTAAAATTAGGATTTTGGAGCACCTCAACTATATTGCCTATCCCTCTCTCACTAATATTTCCAACGCAGTGAAACACTTTATTCAAACACATAATCGTGCAGTGGGAACTTTCTGGGCATTTGGAATAGAAAAGGTGAGGCTTCCCCCGAGAGGAGAGGATCATAAAAAGTGTATCCTTTTCAGAGAAGCCTTTTGGATTTTTGAATTAAATACGAGATATCCCTCAGGCATGAACCTGAAAAAGGAGATTATGCACTTTTATTGAAAAAATTTATACTTGATATATTGCTTGCTCATTTTTTATACTGGAGAGTATTAAGTTTTAATAGTTTGTTTTGTTTATGTACATATATTTTCACTGTATACAGAAGAAAGCAAAAAACAGGATGTGTATAGCGACTCCTATATATCCTGAGCGATTTTATACTGTGTTTGGTGATTTTTTCATAGGGTAAGAGGTTAACGAATGCCCAGGTAGAGGATTGGAGCATATGAGCTCTGCCCCCCCTCCTCTATTGGGGGAGGGGAGAGTTCCTGGACTTTAAAATTCCTTATTTGGGCATACATCTTTGTTATGATTAAGAACTGTTTGTTCGAAACGAGTAAACAATGGTCATAAAATGGATGGATTGTCCTTGTCTGATGTATTGAAGCAGTGAATAAAGATAAAAACTACACATCTTGAAAGAGAGTGCTGGAACTTCCTTTTTTTAGTTTTACTATATAGGGAATGCAGTAAAAATAAAACCCATAAAACTGTGGCAGAATAGCGTTTTATTTCGAATTCCACCCCATTTGGATTTTTTCCCAGCTTCCCACTACATCGTATGCCATATATAGGTGAAACTCGAAAAATTTGAATATTGTGCAAAAGTTAATTTATTTCAGCAATGCAACTTAAAAGGAATTGCATTAATGCAACTTAAAATTAGAATACTGTGAAAAGGTTTAATATTCTAGGCTCAAAGTGTCACAGGCTCATATGTTAGTTTCACCTTTTAAGTTGCATTACTGAAATAAATCAACTTAACATTTTTCAAGTTTCACCTGTATAATGGTGCCATTAGAAAGAGCAAATTGTCACAGAAAAAAAACAAGCCCTTATACAGCTATGTGAATGGAAAAATAAAAAATTTGGACTCTGGGAAGGCAGAGAGTAAAAAATGAAAATACAAAAACAGCATTATTACTACGTGCCGCGAGTAGTAATAATGTCCCTACAGTACCCTTAGTAATAATAATGCCCCTTTAATACTGTCACTAATAATAATAATACCCTCTATGTTACAATAAGTACTGTATTTTCCTGCGTATAAGACTACTTTTTAACACATGAAAATCTTCTTAAAAGTCGGGGGTGGTCTTATACGCCGGGTGTCGTCTTATATGCCGGTAGACGGCGTGCTGAAACTTACTTCCTAGCCGGACTGGAGTAGCTGTCCTTCTCCAGCTTCAGGGAAAGGCGCCCTCTAGCTGAGCCACCGTGCGCTGCATCCCGGCCAGCTGCTCCTGAAGCAGCCCCCTCTTCCTGCTCTCAGTGGGTTTTCTCATGCCGGCAGTATCACATTGCATACTATTGCTCAGATCGTCTTGAAGACAGGGAGGGCTGGGCCGGCAGGGAGAGCTGACCCACCCAATCCAAGCAGGCTTTGTATGCAGTGTGCACAGAAAATACCAGTACATCGCTTGCAGTGATTGGTTGGATTGGTGATTCTGAGGGAAGCAGGAGCATCTGCACTTCAGCCAATTCTAATGTTGGAACGGCAGATCTCTAATGAAGTTTGGTGTGCATCTTATCTGGGTGATAAAAACAGAGTCTATCTGGGGAGCAGATACATGTGGTGGTGAATACAGTACAACACCAGTATCTGTACCTGTACATACAGTACAGCACCAGTATCTGCATCGGTTCATACAGTATAGCGCCAGTACATACAGTACAGTATACAAATGGCTAACAGTCAAGACCCCATCATGGCTCTACCAGCAAGAAGAAAGAAATATGAAGCCAGTTTCAAGCGTAAAGTTGTAAACTTTGCCATGGAACATAATAACTGCGCTGCTGCAAGACAATATGGAGTAACAGAAAAGATGGTTCGGGACTGGAAAGCAAATGAAAAAGCATTAAAGAGTATGCCAAGGGGTACGTGTGCATTAAGAAGAGGCACCCCATATTGGCTAGAACTCGAAAACATGTAGCAGACATGGTGAATGAGCATCGCCAAAATGGTTATGTAGTGACACAAAATAAAATACGTTTGTTTGCACTTAAGTGGGACAAATTTAACCCAGATCACAGCAACAGATTTAAGGCCACTGCATCCTGGTGTACTAGATTCTTGGAAAGGCATAGTATGGTACTGAGGCAAAAGACAAAAATTGCACAACAATTACCTGCAGATCTTGATGCCAAAGTAAATAGTGTTGGAGGGGTAGTCTTATACGGCGAGTATACCCCAAACCCTATATTTTAACTGGAAAAGTTGGGGGTTGTCTTATACGCCAGAAAATACGCTATTAATAATGCTCCCTATGGTTCCCCCAGTAATAATAATGCCCCTATAGTGATTTCAGTAATAAATGCCCCCTAGCACACTTTCACAAATAATAATGCCCCCTTCGGAGCCCCAGTAACACTATATAATAGCCCCAGTATTAAACATTCCCTCATGGCACCCCCAATATTAGACATGTGACCCCAGTAACACCTGAGTCCCATTCTCCAAATCTATCTGCAGAGCAGGCAACAGACCTTTCCCTGCCTGCGTCACTGTACTGGAAGTAGCAATGTCATCATCGTGGCATTGCAGGCTTTTGCAATGATGTCATCATTTCCCAACCCCCAGTACTGTTGTATTGCCGCTTAAGGTCTAGTAGTCTGAGGCCTGTGAGGGTGAATAGCGGAGAAGTGAGCCATCGCGTCCCCAGTGTCCCATTATTCAACTGCATTCCCATCCTGAGGAAGGCGATATAATTGAATCCTGAAGGGGTCCATGAGTCAGAAGGAGCATCAGATTGTTATGTATCCGGCTGCTGCCCCTGCCCCCCCCCCCTCCCAATTTAGGATTCTTATCAACCCCTGATGGGAATACCCAGGCCAGTCCTGCCCTGATGGAGGCTCTGCCTATGCCAGCACGATGGGTTGCTGTTGTTTAAATATTATGATTTATTAAACAGTACTTTACTGCTGAGGGGTTGCTATTACATTTTTAGTCTGCATTTCATATTCCTAATTTTGAAGACATTTTAAAGTTTCTGTTGATATTATTTAGTCAAGCCTGTAGCATGTTCAGTCTGATAATCGCACAAGGCCTATAATGATTATTAAAACAATGGTAATGTACGGTAGTAGCTTTTCTGTAATCCGGGGACAAGACTACAGCTCCGACTATAGTGACAGTATAATAAAGATTGTAAGAAAAACTTTGATATTAAAAAGAATAATATTAATAATGCATAAGTTATAAAAGCTTGTAGGACATGCATTTGTTTTATGACTAAAATATGCATAAGATGAAAAACAATATAGTGTTCATCATCCTTGTGCTTATATTATGTGAGCAGTCTTAGATTTAATAGGTCCCTTTCTAACTACGTTGTAGTGATCCATTTCTGTATGCTCCGGGAAAAGATTCTGGTGCATATGTTAGTTAGATGGATCCATACAACTGGCTCATGGCACAAAGGCCCTTTTAGCCTCCATTGTGCTGGTATAGGTTGCAGTTGCCCTTTTTGTTTGCTGTATGGAATAGCGCAGCGGATGTGCTATTCCTTCCAGATGCATCCATTGAAAACCATATTTGTTAAATGGATTCCATAATAGTCTATAGGTGTTGTTTGCTATGTCATCTTTAATAGCTTTTCGTCATACATCCGTTAAATAGGTGCTGTTATAGCCTATGGGCAATGGATGCATGAAACGGTTGCCTACTGCTGCACAACTTTATATGTTGTTGTGGTAGGCTCTTAACTGTAACCCGATGTAAAAAAGTGTTTTTGTACTGCAGATTGCTGCGACTGTACTGTCATGACAGCTGCGGTCACAGTAAGTACATCCGAGACCAGCAGAAGTAGTCTCTCTGTGTGGAATTGTTGTTGTAGGGTGCTACAACGATCCATCGCAGTATAAAAGCCGGGGAGCACTCTTCTTTATGTGAGACCACCCCCCGCTGGCTGTAAAATTAACTGTGAGCCTGCAGACTGGGAATTAACCCCTTCCTGCCCTGACCATGGCAGGATGGGGTTAATTCACCTTTTTCATAAAAAATAAAATATGAAATAAAGGAAATAAAGAAAACTAAAAAATTAAAAAGTTCTAGCTATATGTAATAGTTTTTGCAATAGTATAGCAGACTATGTACACACACTCACACTTTCCCACCTTTTTCGTTCATAAAAAAAATATATATTTTAGTATAGCAGATTGTATGTGTAAAATATACTAACAATGCACACATTTTTTTTCCCTTTTTGCTTTCTTAAAAATATATAAATGTTTTGTTTTGAGATCTTTTATAACAGAAAAAAATTGATATAGGAAAAATATAAATTTTTATTATAATCGTCACTGTTTTTCCTTAAATATTTTTTCTAAATATTGTATCTGTCATCTAATGGCACAAAAGAAAGGTTTTAAGGTGTCCCTTGAAAAATGCCTCATTTGAGGCTTATCACAAGAGATCTACTAAGCAGAACCAAGTCTCGATACAATAATAATGTGTGATTTAAACATATTTTATAGTAATACATATATACAGTACAGACCAAAAGTTTGGACACACCTTCTCATTCAAAGAGTTTTCTTTATTTTCATGACTATAAAAATTGTAAATTCACACTGAAGGCATCAAAACTATGAATTAACACATGTGGAATTATATACATAACAAAAAAGTGTGAAACAACTGAAAATATGTCATATTCTAGGTTCTTCAAAGTAGCCACCTTTTGCTTTGATTACTGCTTTGCACACTCTTGGCATTCTCTTGATGAGCTTCAAGAGGTAGTCACCTGAAATGGTCTTCCAACAGTCTTGAAGGAGTTCCCAAAGATACTTAGCACTTGTTGGCCCTTTTGCCTTCACTCTGCGGTCCAGTTCACCCCAAACCATTTCGATTGGGTTCAGGTCCGGTGACTGTGGAGGCCAGGTCATCTGGCGCAGCACCCCATCACTCTCCTTCATGGTCAAATAGCCCTTACACAGCCTGGAGGTGTGTTTGGGGTCATTGTCCCGTTGAAAAATAAATGATGGTCCAACTAAACACAAACCGGATGGAATAGGATGCCGCTGCAAGATGCTGTGGTAGCCATGCTGGTTCGGTATGCCTTCAATTTTGAATAAATCCCCAACAGTGTCACCAGCAAAGCACCTCCACACCATCACACCTCCTCCTCCATGCTTCACGGTGGGAACCAGGCATGCAGAGTCCATCCGTTCACCTTTTCTGCGTCGCACAAAGACACGGTGGTTGGAACCAAAGATCTCAAATTTGGACTCATCAGACCAAAGCACAGATTTCCACTGGTCTATTGTCCATTCCTTGTTGTTCTTTAGCCCAAACAAGTCTCTTCTGCTTGTTGCCTCTCCTTAGCAGTGGTTTCCTAGCAGATATTCAACCATGAAGGCCTGATTCACACAGTCTCCTCTTAACAGTTGTTCTAGAGATGTGTCTGCTGCTAGAACTGTGTGTGGCATTGACCTGGTCTCTAATCTGAGCTGCTGTTAACCTGCGATTTCTGAGGCTGGTGACTCGGGTGAACTTATCCTTCGCAGCAGAGGTGACTCTTGGTCTTCCTTTCCTGGAGCGGTCCGCATGTGAGCCAGTTTCTTTGTAGCGCTTGATGGTTTTTGTGACTGCACTTGGGTCACTTTCAAAGTTTTCCCAATTTTTCGGACTGACTGACCTTAATTTCTTAAAGTAATGATGGCCACTCGTTTTTCTTTACTTAGCTGCTTTTTCCTTGCCATAATACAAATTCTAACAGTCTATTCAGTAGGACTATCAGCTGTGTATCCAACTGACTTCTCCAAAACGCAACTGATGGTCCCAACCCCATTTATAAGGCAAGATATCCCACTTATTAAACCTGACAGGGCACACCTGTGAAGTGAAAACCATTTCAGGTGACTACCTCTTGAAGCTCATCAAGAGAATGCCAAGAGTGTGCAAAGCAGTAATCAAAGCAAAAGGTGGCTACTTTGAAGAACCTAGAATATTACATATTTTCAGTTGTTTCACACTTTTTTGTTATGTATATAATTCCACGTGTTAATTTATAGTTTTGATGCCTTCAGTGTGAATCTACAATTTTCATAGTCATGAAAATAAATAAAACTCTTTGAATGAGAAGGTGTGTCCAAACTTTTGGTCTGTACTGTATCTGACAGTGTATAGTGATGTCATCACTATTCATAACTAAACCCCTGATAACCACTGGTTATGACTCTGCTAATGTCACTTATTCCAGTCACCTACACATCTGCTACTGTATATTAATAGGAAGGCTGGTGGCTTTACTTCTACTACTAGGTATATTTTAACCCTGAAACGACCCTATACCAGGTAGTGACATTAACCCTTTTACTACCTTAAACACCCAGGGAAGGTTTAGTATGAAATATGTTTTCCTAGATTCTGTTGTCTAAAACCTGGTTGCGTTTTATAGTCTGAAAAATACGGTTATTTGCAGGTAGATAGTGTAACGGGATTAGCTTGCGGTATCACCGTCTCCTGGGACAGACGGGCACTGTTGGCACACAAAAGACAGTCCAGTCCAAGCAAGTATGGTGCAACTGGCCTCAGACAGTTTTATTGGCTTTTGCAGAAAAAAGTATTAAACAAAACAGTACAAAATAAAAGAAATTCCTGGCCGTCTGGCCGCTACCTGTATACATCAAGCAGTTCCTAACTAAAGGAAACTGAGTCTTGTACCCAGCACCATAAACAAGACACACGGTTGCTTGTTACTCACAGCAGAGCTTCCCAGGAGCAGAGGCCTCAGCTGGTGAGCCGCCTGCCCTTTTATAGCACACCCAGCTATTTAGGTGATTAGCCACAGTTACCACAAATACCTGGAGTGGCTCATTGGAGCAAGGACCCACCCAACTCTCCCTGCTCCAAGCAGCCAGGCCCTTCTAACCAGGTCTCTGATAAAAAAAAAACCTTACACACAGAAAACAGTTTTCCTTGCTGTCTCAATTCCCTGGCTGCTATTTAGAATGTATAAGACTGGAACCTAGGTGAAATGTATACTCCTTCTACCACTTTCCCACTGGTCCTGTCACAATAGGGTCATTGCTAAAACAGAAAAATTGGTCAGATAGAGCTAGATTCAAGGCTGGCAAAGTTCACTCATAAGCATAGATCAGGCAGAGGTTAGAAGGCCGCAGACGAGAGCAAAGTCAGTACTCTGTAAGGGCTTATGCACATGGCCATAGCTGGTTTTGCGGTCTGTATTTTGCAGAACCAATTGTCTGGCCCATAATAGAGCTGTCATATCCTTGTCTGTAATATGGACAGGAATAGGACATGTTCTTTTTTTTTTTTATGAGGCCGCAGAATGGAAGTGCAGTGTGCTGTCCGCATCCATTGAAATGAAAGTGTACGCATCTTGGCGGATCAGATGCAGACTGAAAATAAGGTATTGCGCTTGATACCTGAGGAGCATGAAAAACATATAGTGTACCAAAGTAGGCAGGAACCAAATGGATCATAGTGTTCATAGTGCGATTTCTGCAGACCGGCCAATCACAGCTCCGGATGATTTTTCATTCATCCAGTAAGCTGCAGGGGGGTGAAATAGGTATATGTACAGGGATGACTGGTGCTGAACTTGGCAGCACCTGTCCCCCCTGGGTCAGTCAGGGGACACCAGTGTTTGCCGTCCACTGCCTGCGCTGCTATTGGCTGGAACAACGCTCCAGCCAATGGGAGCGCTACAGCTGCACAGGAAAGGGCTGAACTTCCCTGCATGCAGCTATTCTAGCTGGTTCTGTGCCCCTCTGTGCTGCTAGTTGGCTTGCTGGGATTTGTGGTGCACCACCACTGCGACTTCAACTGTTCCTGTAAAGAGGAAGAACGAAGAAAAGAAGAACATCTGAAACTGCGATTATTATTATTATTTTTTTATTTAGATCCCTAAACCACCCTCCATCCCTGTCCCTTTTTCTTAAATTTTTTGGTGGGAAAAAAGAGTTGCAGTTAGTGGTAGGTAGTTAGTCATATATATATATATATATATATATATATATATATATATATATAAAAATCAATTTCAGTTAGTGTCAGTTTAGGATTTTGCACTAAGTCACCATCTGTGTGCGTGCATTTTGCAACCACTGAGCACCGATCAGTATTGTCAAATACTGATCACGTCTGCTTAGTTTTCACCGCTTTTTTTTGTGCAGAAGAGATTTTTTTTTGTGCAGAAGAGATTTTTTTTTTGTGCAGAAAATAATATTTTAAAAAAAAATATTTCCAATTCATTACAAGCCCCTTCACGTGTGAAAGCACCTCATACACACCCACATTAAATAAAGTTTTACACATTTCACACATTATTTATCCAATATGGGATTCACTTCTTGGGGTTTTTCATTTCTGGTGACCTCAGAAATTTATTGAATGCGACATGGCACCTAAAATAAATGTCTGCCAATTCAGGTCAGCAAAATCCATATTTAGCTGTTTGACTCTATAGCCCTTCTGTGCTCCCATTCATTATTTTTTGAGCACATATAGGGTGTTGGCGTATTTGGGGGAAATGGGGAACAAAATGTGGGGTGCATTTTGTCCTGTTACCCCTTGTGAAAGTGAAAAATGTGGGTGTAAAGCAACTTTTTCTGGAAACAATTGTCATTTTTCATTTTCACACCCATGCATGTCCAAATTCTGTGAAATGCCTGATGGGTCAAAGTGCTCACTACACACCTTGAAATATTCCTTGAGGGGTGTAGTTTCCAGAATGGGGTAACTTTTGGGGGGTTTCCACTGTTGGGCCACCTCAGGGTGTCTTCATATGCGACATAGCTCCCAATTACCATTCCAGCTAAATCCGCTCTCCAAAAGCCATATGGTGCTCCCACTCTGAAGCCTGCTGTGCGCCCGTACATCAGTTTTTGAGCACACATGGGGTGTTTCTGTTAACTCCAGATTCAGCGTAATAGATTTGGGGTTTTGTTTGGCTGTTAACGCTTCATGTGTTGCAGAAAAAAATGATTAAAATTTTAAATCTGATAAAAAAAGGGAAATCTAATTCTCGTGGGGCACCTAAAGGGTTATATAAATCACTGAAAAAAATGCCACTGACTATACTAGCTATTCATACAAGAAGATATTAAAAGCTGAGACTTTTGCCAATATATTCCTGTCAGGAACATATCGGAGCCCATCATGCACCATGTCACGGTCACTCAGCATGGCAAGGGTCCTACCACTACGCTAACTATGGTGTAAACACGGACTGAAGGTGATGAAATCCAAATATAATTATATAAATCACGATGTGCATGATGGGCTCCAATATGTTCCTGACAGGAATATATTGGCAAAAGTCTCAGCTTTTAATATCTGCTTGTATGACTAGCTAGTATAGTCAGTGGCATATCAGTTTGGTGCATTTTTTTCTGTGATTTATATAATTATATTTTCATCCGCACAATGCTCCGTTTTGTGTAGGATGCCTTTGTGGTGCATGTGGACCGCGCCGGCATCCTCCATTATACGCATTTTTGCTGGGGATGGTCGTTTGCTGCGGTCCACATGCGGTGGGACTGCTCCCCCAATGAAAAACACGTTACAGTGTTTGGGGTCTGAGCGATTCCCCCATATTGGCCACTATATTTCTGTGATTTTGTTCCATAAGTATTGAATGTGCCTTTACCTGGCATTAAACATTCCTTTGCACCTGGTAACCTCCATCACACCGTCTGATATGGGTCTGATATGGGTGTGGCTTACAGTCTGGCTTTATTCACATTGCATTAGTTGTCCTGCTATGCGGTTGTGTGGAAGCTTGGCTATGAGCTGGATTTCATCACCTTCAGACCGTATTCACACCATATTTAGCATAGTGGTAGGACCTTGCCATGCTGAGAGACCGTGACATGGTGCATGATGGGCTCCGATATGTTCCTGACAGGAATATATTGGCAAAAGTCTCAGCTTTTAATATCTGCTTGTATGACCAGATAGTATAGTCAGTGGCATATCAGTTTAGTGCATTTTTTTCTGTGATTTATATAATTATATTTTCATCCGCACAATGCTGTGTTGTGTGTAGGATGCCTTTGTGGTGCATGTGGACTGTGCCGGCATCCTCCATTGTACGCATTTTTTGCTGGCGATGGTCGTTTGCTGCAGTCCACATGCGGTGGGACTGCTCCCCCAATGAAAAACACGCTACAGTGTTTGGGGTTTGAGCAGTTCCCCCATATTTGCCACTATATTTCTGTGATTTTGCACCTAAAGGGTTAACCAAGTTTGTAAAATCAGATTTGAATAGCTTGAGGGGTGTAGTTTCTAAAGTGAGGTGATTTATGGGTGGTTTCTAATATGTAAGCCCCAGAAAGTGACTTCATAACTGAACTGTTCCTGAAAAAATTGGGGTTTGGAAGATTTGCTTCTAAACTTCTAAGCCTTCTAACATCCCAAAAAAAAAAGAAATGTCATTTTCATAATGAGCCTAACATAAAGTAGACATATGGGGAATGTAAAGTAATAACTATATTTGGAGCTATTGCTTTCTATTATAAAAGTAGAGAAATTAAAATTTGGTATTGGTAAATTAGGTATTTTATTATGAATAAAAATGATATTTTTTTACTCAATTTTACCACTGTCATGAAGTACAATATTTGATGAGAAAACAATCTCAGAATGGCCTGGATAAGTAAAAGCGTTTTAAAGTTATTACCACATAAAGTGACACATGTCAGATTTGCAAAAATCTGAAGGGGTTAATGTATATGCAAAAAGTAAAAAGAAAAGGTTTTATTATTATTTTGGAGCTTTGTTGCAGTTTTTCAGACTCAAAAATGTGCCCCACACTACAGTCCAATATATATAAATAGGGATTTCCAAACTCCATTCCCCTGTAGTAGATATTTCTACTGCCTTTTGAGGACATGCTAAGATTTTTCAAATCCTATTCCTATGACTGTTCCTTATTCATAGTCATGTTCAGTCTTATCATAGGAGATTGTGTTGCTCAAACTGAACATCTACATCGACATGCTAATCCTAATTGGATGGAATAGTAGTGCTGTGATTGCTGTGGATAAGTGCATTTGGAACAGAATGTAAATTAAATAAGCTGTCTCATCAACAAAACAGCAGGGTGGTGCAAAGGAATATAAAACATTATAAAACAGATGAAATATGAGTTAGGCCTCTTGCACACGAACGTTTTCTTTTTTCATTTACGTTCCGTTTTTTGTGTTCCCTATCATGTTCCCTATCATTTCAATGGATACACAATAAACGGAGAGCACTCCGTATGCCTTCAGTTTCTGTATTTCTGTTCCGTTCAAAGATAGAACATGTCCTATTATTGTCCGCATAACGGACCAGGATAGTATTGTTCTATCAGGGGCCAGCTGTTCCGTTCCACAAAAAACAGAATGCACACGGACATCATCCGTATTTATTGTGGATCTGCTTTTTTGCGGACAAAATACTGAAAAAGTCATACGGTTGTGTGCAAGAGGCCTTAGGGTACATTCACACGTCCGTAGAATGGGTCCGCATCCATTCCGCAATTCTGCGGAACGGGTGCGGACCCATTCATTCTCAATGGGGATGCAAAGGATGCGGACAGCATCCGCATTTTCGGTCCGTGGCTCCTTACATCCGGTCCACGGCTCCCGAAAAAATAACGGACAAGAATTGGCATTTTTATAGGGGTGCTGTCCTGGTGTATTCCGGATCCGCAATACACTACGGACGTGTGAATGGACCCTTATGGTAGACTCAATGGAAGTGAGTGTCTCATATTATGACGCTAAAATAACACATGATCAGCCCCATTCTGCTCCTGGTAATAGCTAGCTCCAAGTCATCTACAGTACATTTAAAGGGGTATTCACATCTCTGCCTTTCATGGCTGAGATGGGAATAGCCAAAGTAAGTGCCGGTCGAGGGTGCCCGGTGTTACACAAATATCTGAGCAGCCAGTGCTCAACTGTTTGAGTGAATGCAAGCTACATGAACAGAGTAGTACAGCAGTTTACACTGTTTCCAGTAACATGAAACACAGTAACACAGCTCCCATTCACTGCTATGGGAGTTAAGGAAAAAGTGGAGCTCCGGTCATTTGGTCATTTTGTAACTCCGATTTCCCTTGACTGGCCCTTACCCCTGACTAGGTTATTCCCATCTCGGCCACAAAAGACTGAAATGAGAATAGCCCTTTAAGGGTACCTCTACACAGGACTGAAACACCTTTTATTTGCCCCGAGGGCATACAGCAAATCTTGTGCTTTTTAGGCCCCTTTCACACGGGCAAATTTTCCGTGTGGGTGTAATGCATGAGGTGAACACATTGCACCCACACTGAATCCGGACCCACGCATTTCTATGCTGTTGTGTACATGAGCGATTTTTTTTTCACGCATCACTTGTGAGTTGCGTGAAAATCGCAGCAAGCTCTATATTGTGCGTTTTTCACGGGATGCCCCATAGAAGTGAATGAAGCTGCGTGAAAATCGCAAGCATCTGCAAGCAAGTGTGGATGCGGTGTGATTTTCGCGCATGGTTGCTAGATGACGATCGGGATGGGGACCCGATCTTTATTATTTTCCCTTATAACATGGTTATAAGGGAAAATAATAACATTCCTAATACAGAATGCTAAGTAAATTAGGGATGGAGGGGTTAAAAAATATATATCAAATTTAACTCACCTCATCCACTTGTTCGCGCAGCCCGGCTTATCTTCTTCCTTCTTCTCTGAGGACCTGGGAGAAAAGGACCTTTGGTGACATCACTGCGCTCATCAGATGGTCCATCACAATGGACCACTGGTGGTGACATCCACTTGTTCGCGCAGCCCGGCTTATCTTCTTTGTTCTTCTTTGAGGACCTGGGAGAAAAGGACCTTTGGTGACGTCACTGCGCTCATCACATGGTCCATCACAATGGTGATGGACTATGTGATGAGCGCAGTGACGTCACCACAGGTCCTTTTCTCCCAGGTCTTCAAAGAAGAACAAGGAGACAAGCCGGGGTGCGCGAACAAGTGGATGAGGTGAGTTTAATTTTTATTTTTTAACCCCTCAATCCCTAATTTACTTAGCATTCTGTATTAAGAATGCTATTTTTTTCCCTTATAACCATGTTATAAGGGAAAATATTAAAATCTACAGAGTACCTAACCCAAACCCGAACTTCAGTGAAGAAGTCCGGGTTTGGGTCTGGGTACGACATTCAGTTTTTTCTCACGCGCGTGCAAAATGCATTGCACTCACGCGGAAAAAAAATGAAGAACGCAACGCAATCGCATACAATACTTACCCCACTCGCAGGCAAAATAGCACGATTTACCCGCATCCTATTAAAAAAAATATTAGCTACATGCTGCCAGAAAAAAAAATCTGCAGCATAAAATTCCCTGTGTGAAAGAATTCAAATCCATAGCATGTTTTGCGTAATTCCACACTGAATTTCATTCTTTGCAATGCATGCAAAATCAGCTGCGAAGAGTACAGTATTTTCAATTCAATAAAGATTTCAACAGCAAGGCATTATTAACACAATGACAGCAATCATGATAATGCATGATATGTGATCAGTATTGGTGGCTACTTTGATCTACTGTGTACTACCTGAGGCCAACAAATTTGAGAAAAATTTTCAGTTTTCAGTAAAAGTACTGTATATCAATCAGTCGTTTGGAGACATAATTCAGACTGAGAGCTCTAAAAGTGCGCCTTTAAGTTGGGAAAAATGAGGAACGTTTTGAAAAAGAATTTTTAGTTTTCAAAGTTCAAGGGTTGCCTGGTATAAGGCTATTTACTGCGGCCAAACTTCCATTACAGATCCAGCCTGTTACTGGCTCCTGTGATTTAAGTTTAGGTGGTAAATGTATTTTACACTTTCATTATTTCTCCATTTTCTGTTCATCGTTTGCCTGCTATACAGCATTACATTCCTTTTTAGAAAGAGAGGTAAATGTAGGTAAAACTAAATGAGATACGCTGGGATGAATTTATTAAATCTGGCGTTTCATATGCCAGTCTTGATCTACATTGTGCTGGAGTGAGCTATGCTTCTTAATAAGGCCTCATGCTGTATGATTTTGCATCCACATTTTTTGTGGCGATATTGACTTCAATGAGACTGTGGTCTACGGCCAAGTATTGGACATGTTCTATCTGCTCGCAGAACGGACATACGGATGTGGATAAAACACAAATCTTCCCTATGCATTCCTAATTCATATGTACGTTCCGCAAAAAGTTAGAATATGTCTGCAAAATGCGGACCAGGAACCCATTAAGGTCAATCGGTCCCCCCAAAAAAATTTGGTCATCACATGGTTTGCATCCGTATTTTGCGCATCTGCGATTTGTACACTGCAAAATGGATGTGATCGTGTGCATAAGGCCTAAATCTGGTGCATGCCATGGTCCAATGTGCACTAAAACGTCAAATCTATGTCCGCTATGAGATGGCAAAGATTTCAGCTATAGTTTATGCAATTTTTTTGCATAAATTGTGGTAAATTTGCTGCATAGCAGGAGAGCACTACTTCTAAGACCCACCACTCAATTTTTTTCCCAAAAATGACGAGCATGGAGCAAAGTGTGAAAAGTTACACATCTTTGCACAAAAATGGTGTGTACTGAATTTGTGACTTTGTGACTTTTTTTTGGGTAAACATTGTTTGATAAAGACCCTACTGAATCTAAGGCTACATTCACACGAACGTATTTTGTTTCCGTGTCTGTTCCATTTTTTGGGCGGATTGGATTAGGACCCATTTATTTCAATACGTATGTCTGTTAGGGTTGCCACCCGTGCGGGAATGACCCGGACAGTCTGGGTTTGTAATCCTGTGCCCGGGTACAAGCCTTTCTCAGACCCGGGCACAGGATCAGCTGTGAATGATGGCGGCAGGTGCAGGGCACAGGGAGATGAGCGCTTCCATTGTGGAAGCTCTCATCTCCATAGTCATCTGTAGCGTCTCCCTCCCCTGTTCCTCTGATAGGCTGCGGGCCTTGTGCCTGCAGCCTATCAGAGGCCGATGCAGGAGGCGCGATGACGTCATCACGCCGCCTGAGCCGTACAGCACAGTACACAGGCCGGGAAGAGGCCTGTATCGCATTGTTGGAGGTAAGTAAAAGTTTTTTTTTTGTTTTTGTTTTGAGAAGAGAGGCACCTAAAATTGCCACATATGGGGAAAGGGGTGGGAAGAGGCACCTTATACTGACACATATTGGGGAGGAAGAGAAATGAGAAACTTTAAACTGGCACATATGGGCAAAGGGGGGGGGGGGAGAAGCACCTTATACTGGCACATATTTGGGGGGGGGAGAAAAAAGGCACTTGAAACTGGCACATATGGGGGAAGGGGGGGAGGCACCTTATACTGGCACATATTTGGGGGGGGAGAAAAGAGGCACTTGAAATTGGCACATATAGGGGAAGGGCTGGAAAGAGGCACCTTATACTGGCACATATTGGGGGGGGGAGAATGAGGCACTTGAAACTGCCACATATGGGGGAAGGGGGGGGGAAGAGGCACCTTATACTGGCACATATTGGGGGGGGAGACTGAGGCACTTGATACTAGCACATATAAGGGAAGGGGGGGGGAAGAGGCACTTTATACTGGCACATATTGGGGGGGGAAGAGGCATTTGTTACTGACACATGGGGGGGCATCTATGGGGGGCACTTCTTACTGGCACATTATTGGGGGGCTTCTACTGAGGCCACAAAGAAGGGGTATTTTATATGGTGGGCTCTGCATTGTACTAGTATTATCAGGGGATTTATCTGTTTCTGCAGTATAATATTGGGGAGCACAGCGGCACAGTATTGAAGGTCTGAAAGGAGAAGATGAGGAAAGAGAACATCTACATCAAAGGAGACGTCACTGGATGTAAGAGGTATGGGGCGCTGTATTTCTGTAGTGACGGGATCAGGAGCGTAACGATCGCCGTGTGACAGCGATCTGGGGTGGAGGCGGGATATGGGCATGGCTGGAGGTGGGACATGGGTGTGGCTGGAGGTGGGACATGGCGTGGCTGGAGGCAGGGCATGGGTGGGGCCTGGAAGGGGGCCCTCCCTCCCTTCTGTTCGGGTTTGGCTTGAAGAAAAGGTGGCAACCCTAATATCTGTTCTGTAGCCCCGCAAAAAATATAGAGCATGTCCTATTCTTGTCTGTTTTGAGGACAAAGATAGGCATTGTTACAATGGATCCGCAAAAAAAAGCGAAAAACGGATGCAGCATGAATGTCACATGGACGTCATCCGTATTTCTTCCAGATCCGCATTTTGCGCACCGCAAAATACATACGGTTGTGTGAATGTAGCCTAAAAGGATTTTCCAGGACTTAAAGAGACCCTGTCACTATGGCGTATACCATGTTATATTACAGAGGGGAAGAGGTACAAATAATTAAACACACAAGAAGATACCTTTGGAAGAATAACAGTAAATTTAGTAATTATGTTATGAGAGAAAACAGCTCATGGGAGCAGCCATCTTGTGACTGGCAGCTCAGCGTGCAGAGTGCATACAAGCCCCGCCCCCACATTTCAGGCCTGTGTGCTCTGCAGTCACAGCAGTCAGAGCCTCCTGTTAGTGTCACTGCTCACAGCCACCCCTGTATATAATGGCATAATAATTCAGATAGGCTTAGATATACTGGATAACAGACATCTCAACCTGCAAAAACTCATTTCAGGGAGGTGCACTTCTTATTTCAGGGAGTTTTTTTTTTGTTTTTTTTCACTAACTTTTTATTAAATTTTCCAAACATATGAAGTATCTGCACACTTTGCTCTATGGTGTGGAGGACCGGGCTCATTACCCTGCACCAAATTATCATATTTATATATGTGATTAAAGCATCCAGGGGGTGTGAATTTAACACTGGGGTAAATAATATAATTAAAATGGAGGGTTAAATGTGTAAATGTATTTTTTTTTTAAATGCATCTCTCTCAATAGTTATATAGCTACTGAATGAGACAGAAGGGATGCCTTTAACATATAGATCTCCTTGAGAAGCCAATTTGACCCTAAAGGGTTAATTCAACCTGTAATCTAAACTCTGTCCTGTCCCTTCTCTTATCTCTCTGCTCTGCTATCTGACTGAGATAAACCTTTCCGGGAGATATTGTTTCACATGCGGGTGTCAGGGAGCCGCTATCTAATAGCGGGAGACTCCCTGAACCTCCGGGAGAGTTGAGATCCCTGGGATAAGTGGCCCTATCATATGCTGTATTAATAGCCATATTGTGCTGCTAGTGTTGTGTATTTGAGGCAGTGCTATTTATTCAGTGTATCTAAATCTATAATGTGCAATACTGTGCTGCAAAGCCTTTGTTTCTCCTACTGTATTACCCAAGATAGGCTTAGATACACGTCCTTGGTAGCAGAGCATTACACATTATAGAATGAGAAACACTGGCTAAAAATTACTGTCTCAAACATCATGGGATCAGAGACATTAGCATAGGTCTCAACCGTCCCGTATCCGGAGGGACAGTCGTGGTTTTTCACCGCTGTCCCGCCATCCTGGGCGGCTGATTGCATGTCCCGCGTATGCCCCCGCCTCATCATAAAGAAAAGGAAACAAGCACGACTATCTAAGCCAGGCATCCTCAAACTGCGGCCCTCCAAGCTGTTGTAAAACTACAACTCCCACAATGCCCTGCTGTAGGCTGATACCTGTAGGCTGTTCAGGCATGCTGGGAGTAGTAGTTTTGTAACAGCTGGAGGGCCGCAGTTTGAGGATGCCTGATCTAAGCCTAGTATTTGGGATGCTGTGCTACCACTCACTGATACTCTGCTGCTTAGCTAGTATGCACATAAGTCTATCATGCGTGATGCTGAGCTGTGTATCTAAACCTATCATGTGTGATACTATCTGCTAAGCTGTGTATCTAATCATATCATGTATGATACTGTTTACCCATCAGTGTGCTTCTGGGTCTGTGTGCTCATGCCGCGAAAGATGGGACATGTCCTATCTTGGCAGAAAATTGCATATCACAGACACACTGCGAGTTGGACATGGACATTTGCGGTCTGCAAAACGGACACAATCATGTGAATGCCCCCTGGGGCTGCATTCAATCAGATTTTTTGCAAATGTTTTTCTGAATTTTTAGAGGTGGTTTTTTTTTTCACCACTTTTTTGGGTGCTTTTTAGGCTAGGGCTACGCTAAGATATTTGTTGTGCAACATATTATATTTTTACATGTTTTTGTGTCTCCATTTTCTGAAAGCCATATTATTTTCATTTTTCTAGCGATAATACATACAGGGGCTTGTTTTTTGTGGGATAAGGTGTTGGTTTGATTGCTACTATTTTGGGGTACATACGACTTTTTGATCACTTGGTATTACACTTTTTGCGATGTAAGGTGACATAAAATGGCTCTTTTGACATAGTTCTTATTTTTTTTACAGCGTTCACCAGATGGGGTGGATTATGTTATGTTTTTATAGATCAGGTCGTTACGGATGCAGCAATACCTAAAATGTCTATCTTTTTCAATTTTTTACAACTTTATATGCATTTATTATGGGAAAGATTTTTTTTTTTTACATGAAACCTTATTTTTTATTATGAAAAACTATTTTTTTACTTTTTTTTTTGTCCCACACTTTTTTTTTTGTCCCAAACTTTAAGGGGTCTGATTCCCTCTACAATGCATTAAAGTACGTCTGTATTTCACTGTAATACATTGACAACCTGCACATAAGACCCAGCCATACGGTCCAGTAGAAGGTGAGCCCCAATGCCTATGGAAGGCATCGGGCTGCCTTTCCAGCCATCGGGGCCCTGTCACAGCAGCACTGGGAAGGAGCTGCAAACCCTGTGTATGCTGAAACTAGAGTTGTTGGATCTCTGGTTCACTCCTGTTGTCTCCCTTCTGGGATTGTTTATGATGTTTGTGTTGTTTGTCCTTTCCCTGTTGTTGCCCTAGGTGTCAGTGGTGAGGACTAGTGCTCCACCACCCTACTCACTTCCAAGAGTTTTTTTCAGGGTAAGCCATGGATGAGACACGTGATCGGCGTATGGGTTAGCAGCCCGTCTAGGGACGTCAGGCCAACCAGGTGCCAGTGCTAGGTGAGTTAGGGGTCACCACTCCACCCTCTCCCTAGTGAAAGGGTACTCCCCTTCCCTCCACTCTGAGCCACACGTCTGTTAACTGCCATATCAGATGTGATAGTGAATTTGATGCAGATTTTCTGATAGGTGATAATGTCACCCTTGCTATTATAAAGGGTTAAATGTACAGTCCAGATTTCATCACTAACCACCCCAAGGGAATGCCATGAAGTAGTCACTCACAGCCCCATAAAAGTGCAGTCTGCATGCCATAAACCAGTGATGCCGCATAGAGACCCCTGTATAATGTCATATATAGGTGTTTCCGTAATACCCCAGACTTCTATGAAGAACTTATATAGTTGACGGCTTCCATAAAAAAAGCTGCTACTAATTAGTTCCCACAACCTCCCCTGCTTCTACTGGTACTGCACCACTCGAACTGCTCAGTCTAAGGCCTCATGCACACGACTGTTCAGTTTTTTGGGGTCTGCAAACCTCAGATCCGCAAAAAACGGAAGCCGCCCGTGTGCCTTCCGCAATTTGCGGAACAGAACGGGTGGCCCATTGTAGACCTGCCTATTCTTGTCCGCAAAACGGTCAAGAATAGGACATGCTATATTTTTTTTGCGGGGCCTCGGAACGGAGCAACGGATGCGGCCCCATTGAAGTGAATTGGTCCGCACCCGAGCTACAAAAACTGCGGCTCGGATGCGGACCCGAAAAACGCTTGTGTGAATAAGGCCTAACACTGCATCCCAGGCTCCGCTCCTTCTCAGCGCGCAATCCCCAGTCTAACCACTAGAGCACGATCTGCAGTATTACCAGGACATTGCTGCCAGAGGGAGAAGAGTCTTCTCAGGGGCAGGTGTTAGGTAGTTCCTGTATATGCTTCTCAATATATAACATAAGGACCGCTGCAGGGGCAGAGTGGGGGCTGCTAGGGCACATAAAGCCGCAGGTCCTTTCTTCTCACTGACAAGAGGAGGAGATCGTAGCTGCAATTCTACATTTGAACCTGCTGCTAAGCAAGCTCATGCTGCAGTTGATCATGATTGGTCCCCTATCGGGTGCCCGGACAGCTCAGCTGTTTGTGACCCCCTTCAGATTTTGACTAGCGCGGCTAGGCATGTCTTGAACTTCCTGGTCAAATGCCTGGCTGAGACTCTTTACAAGCGAGTCAGGTAATAACATAGGGCACGAGGACAGAATTTGCTATAATTATTACTATTACATATATTTTTTTTTATTAGTTATAATGATTAATATAATTATTTAGGTTTGTGCTTATGTATACCACTACCATAATAAAAAAGACTATACACGGGCCGAGAATTCTAAAGATAAAAGCTGACCAGTGTTCATAGGAATGCTCACTTGCAATTATCTGGCAGTGTAAATGTACCACCAATTACCCAATGAATTAATGAAAAACGCTTGTTCATCAGGCAATCTGATCATTTGTGCACACGCAAAAATGGTTGCTGATTTTTTATTTTTTTTTGCAAACACGAACAACAAATCTGTATGGGGAAGAGCGATGGCATTCGCTATTGCTCCTCCCATACTCTGGGGGAGATCGCTGCTTTGTTGTCCCATGTAAAGGGACCTTTTAGTAATTGATTACCTAAGTAATCAGCTGATTTCATGAGCTGCAGAAACCTGGCACCAGAGCTCTCCAGTTTCATATGGTGTGTAGTGCCTATGCCTGGCTCCTGCGGCACTGTGTTCACCTGGCTACTACACAGTGTACGGGGCACTGTGGATCCAGTGCCTAGCTCCACAACCACAGCTTGTGCTGGAAGTTGGATCCCCAGCAACCAAATATTTGTGACCTATCCTTAGGATCAGTAGTTAACTCCTTCCCGCTGTCCCAACGTAAAATTACGTTGAAGGTGGGGGTTTAAAGATGGTACCAACTGCACTCAGTTTAAACCGCAAGCACCCAAGACTAATGTATGCGATAGACAAAAACATAGATCGCACACATTTAACCCCCCCAGATGCTGGGGTCAAAAACTGGGAGCACACACCTCGCTGTGTACCGTCTCCCCTTAGCTGTGATCAGGGGAGCTGGATGGTGTGTACAGCAATCTTGGTCCTCCTTAATGATCTGAGGCTGCTGAACATAGGTTCTTATGGAAAGCCTTCATAAGAACATAGTGTAATCACCATAGACTCCAATGCTATTTCTTGTTTCCATGGTTACAACCAACCTACAGTCCATCAGTGGTGGCCACGCTTGGGCCTCCCAATGTATAAATCATGACAAAAATAGGTAAAAAGTATGGGATAAAAAACAATAATTCAAAGGTAATAATAGGTTAATAATAGAACTTTGTATAAGTGAATATCAGCGATACAATAAATGAAAAATAAATCTATGGGATCTATGGATCAGCTAGCCTTCCTAAGTCCCAAGACATGCGCACAGTGTATGTCACAATGTAGGGGGAGGGGAGGTACATAGGATGACAACAGAAGGAAAATGACCAGAAACTAGGCCTCACGGCTATGGAAAGGGAAACGGTCACCACCTAGGAAACCCTAAACCTAGCCATGACTCCTGTCAGTGTGAATAGACCCTGAAGGCGGGAATATGCATACACTGTAAACCTAGGCCCTAGTAACCCTGAATATCTCTAGGAGTAGTGACAGGGTCTGAGACAACTGGTTCTTTCCCAGATGAATGAACCAGCGTCTCCCTGAGGCCTAGTAAACAACCAGCAAATGGGAAGAACAAAATACAAAGGGAAGTACACTTATCTTCAATAGAAAATGGATGAGCAGGAACTCAGATGAGGACCATACACTAGCTCTTCCTACTCCAGGCAGATAATATCAACTGCATGGTATGAAGTGTGAGTCCAGAGTAAATAGAGGAGCAGTAATGACTACAAGCTACACCTGAGATAAGAGGTGTGGCCATTACCAACAACAACACTCCAACAAGTGAAAACAGATAGGCTGTCAGATAACCTAACGTGCAGCCAGTCTCTCAGATCTTCTAACCTCTGTCACAGGAGGGACCGTGACAGTACTCTCCCTTCTACGGGTGACCTCCGGACAGTCAGGGCCCACCTTATCTGGATGAGCCCTGTGAAAGGCTTTCACAAGGAGATGGGCATTAACATCTGCCGCTGGAACCCACATTCTCTCCTCTGGACCATAACCCTTCCAGTGAATGAGATACTGGAGGGATCTATGGAGAATTCGTGAGTCCACTATTCTGGCGATCTGAATTTCAAGAGTACCGTCCACCATGACTGGAGTGGGAGGCAAGGAGGATGGTTCAGCAGGTTCGACATATCTCTTCAGCAATGATTTGTGGAAAATATTATGAATTTTTAAAGCTTGTGGAAGTTCAAGACGAAAGGCTACCAGGTTAATAATGTCAGGGATCTTATATGGACCAATAAACCTTGGATCCAACTTCTAGGAAGTTATCTTCAACTTAATGTTTCTTGTGGACAGCCACACAGAATCACCCACTCTCAGGTCCGGAACACTTATACGTCTCTTGTCAGCCATCCGTTTATACTTGTTGCCCTTCTTTTTTTTTTTTATTATTTTGAATTTTCCGTCAAATAGATGGCAAAGAAGAGGAAAATCTTTCCTGTTCAGGTATAACAGAAGTCTCAGTACCATAAAATGTTCCAAACTGTTGATGGAACCCATATGCCTCCAAAAACGTTGACTTATCAGTGGACTTCTGCCTACAGTTATTTATGGCAAATTCGGCCAAAGACAAAAATAAAGACCACTCCTCCTGATTCTCTAAAACAAAACATCTCAAATAAGTCTCCAGATTCTGGTTAGTGCTTTCAGTCTGCCCGTTCGACTGAGGATAAAAGACTGAAGAGTAGGACAATTGTACCCCCAGGCGAGATCAGACACCACATCAGAGGGAATACCATGTAGCTTCACGATGTTATCGACAAACACATGTGCGAGAGTTTAAGCATTAGGTAGGCCTGATAATGCTATAAAGTGTGACATCTTTCTGAAGCAATCAACAGCCACTAAAATCACCATTTTACCTGAGGAATTCAGCAGATCTGTGATAAAGTCCATGGATAAATGAGTCTAAGGTCAGGATGGGATGGATAACGGAAGTAGAGATCCTGAAGGCCGAGTATGTGTCATCTTAGCACCTGCAGAAGTCTCACAAGCTGACATATAGCCCTCAACACATTTATGCAACCCCGGCCACCAGAATCTAAGAGAAATGAGATTGACCGTGGATCTGCTCCCAGGGTATCCTGTAAGAACTGTACAGTGATGTTCCTCGAACACCTTGTGTCGTAATTCGGAAGGAACAACCAACTTCCCCGGAGGACAGAACTCCAGTGCATCTCCCTGGGCCTCCCACACCTCTATCTTAAGGTTGGAGTAAAGGAATGATATTACCACCCCTTCTGCCAATATAAGACCAGGATTTTCCGAATCACTCCCCCCCCTTCCAATAAAGCTACGTGACAAAGCATCCGCCTTGACGTTCTCAATCCCAGGGCGATAGGTGACAACTAAATGAAATCTGGTAAAAAACAACGACCATCTGGCCTGCTTTGGGTTCAGACGTTTAGCCGACCCCAGGTAAGCCAGATTTTTGTGATAGGTAATCATCATAATCAGATGAATCGCTTCTTCCAACCAATGATGCCACTCCTCAAAAGCTGTTAATGGCCAGCAGCTCTCTATGACCCTCGTCATAATTCCTCTCTGCAGCCGAGAGTTTCTTAGAGAAGAAAGCACATGGGCGTCATTTACTAGGTGAATGACCCTGTGACAAAACTGCTCCTACAACCTACCTCGCATGCGTCACCTTCCACAATGAATGGTTGTAACACATCAGGTTGCACCAGTATAGGAGCAGAAGCAAAACATTCCTTCACTGCAGAAAAGGCTTGTAATTGCACCTCAGACCAGACTGAGACATCAGAAGCTTTCTTAGGCTACTTTCACACTTGCGTTCGCAATTCCGCTCGTGAGCTCCGTTTGAAGGAGCTCACGAGCGGACGCGAACGCCTCCGTCCAGCCCTGATGCAGTCTGAATGGAGCGGATCCGCTCAGACTGCATCAGTCTGGCGGCGTTCAGCCTCCGCTCCGCTCGCCTCCGCACGGACAGGCGGACAGCTGAACGCTGCTTGCAGCGTTCAGCTGTCCGCCTGGCCGTGCGGAGGCGTGCGGATCCGTTCAGACTTACAATGTAAGTCAATGGGAACGGATCCGCTTGAAGATGAGCCCATATGGCTCAATCTTCAAGCGGATCCGTCCCCCATTGACTTTACATTGAAAGTCTGAACGGATCCGCGCAGGCTACTTGCGCACTTGCGAATTTTTTTAAAGTTATTAATGCAGACGGATCCGTACTGAACGGAGCCTCCGTCTGCATTAATATGAGCGGATCCGTTCTGAACGGATCCGCCCGAACGCTAGTGTGAAAGTAGCCTTAGTCAAAGGTTTTACCACAGTCGAGTAGGTCAAAGTAAATTTACAGTTGTAGTTGGTGAATCCCAAAAAGCGCATAAGCACTTTCAGATTTTCGGGTCGATCCCAGTCCAACACAGCACAGACCTTTTCAGGATTCATACGAAAACCAGAAGATAAGAGTATGTAACACAGTAATTGCACTTCCTGAACCGCAAATACATACTTCTCCAACTTAGCATACAATCTATTCTCTCTTAGGATCTGTAACACTTGTCTCACGTGATCCTGATGCGTCTCCATGTCAGGAGAATAAATTAGAATATCATCCAGATACAACACTACAAACCTGCCCACCAGATGATGAAAGGTAATTGAAATGTTAAAAAACTGCAGGGGCATTGGTTAACCCAAAAGGCATGACCATATTCTCAAAATGACCTTCAGGGGTATTCCATTCGTCCCCCTCCTTTATCCTTACCAGATTATATTCCCCCCTCAAATCCAACTTAGAGAACACCTTGGCACCGACAATCTGATTGAACAAATCCAGGATCAAAGGAAGGGGATAAGGATCATGGACAGTAATGCGATTAAGCTCACGGAAGTCCAATCATGGCCTAAGAGTTTCTTTTTCTTAAAGGGGTTGTCCGGGTTCAGAGCTAAACCCGAACATATCCCCATTTTCACCCAGGCAGCCCCCCTGACTTGCGCATCGGAGCTGAATCGCGCTGGGCAGAAGCCTCTGCCCGGCAATGTTTTATTGTAAATAAAAGAGCCCTTGCCCTGTGCAATCCAGCGCAGGGCAATGGAGAGCATTGGAGCATTTCATGCTAACATCAGGGGGGACTGCCTGGGTGAAATTATAGGTATGTCCAGGTTCAGCTCTGAACCTGGACAACCCCTTTAACAAAGAAGAATCCTGCAGCCACTGGGGATTTGGATGGTCTAATATGACCTTTAGCCAAACTCTCTGTGATATATTCTCGCATGGCAACCGAGACTTGGGCAACTTAGCTACGGGAATAAGGTTGATGGGACAATCATACTCCCGATGTGGAGGTAACTCCTGGTCTTCACTTTCAGAGAATTCATCAGAAAAATCTGAAATAATCGAAGGTACAACTTTAGTGGTTACAACTGAAAGCGATGTGCTAAGACAGTTGTGTATGCAATAATCACTCCAATCAAGAATCTATCTCGCTTCCCAATCGATAATAGGATTATGTTTGTGTAAGGCTACATGCACATGAACGTTGTTTGTTTCCGTGTCCGTACGTAACTAAGTCTAAGAAAACTTCACTTCCGGTAAAGAATTTCCTATAAGAAAATGGGGCTTCAGAAACATGTGGAAAAGGTAGGACATGGATGTATGTTATATGTATGTCTGTATGCATCAGTATGTCCGTTCCGCATCTCCGCAAAAAAAATAGAACATGTCCTATTCTTGTCCGTTTTAGGCATTGTTACAATGGTTCTGCAAAAAAAAAAGAAACGGATGGCATCCATTTTTTTTTTTTTGGTGGATCCGCAATTTGCAGACCACAAAACACATACGATCGTGTGCATGTAGCCTAATGGGGTTGTCCGGGATTGAGGACTTTGTTCCATTAGTACAAGACAGACATACATATACAGTAACATACATCCATGTCCTAACTTTTCCACATGTTTCTGAAGCCCTGTTTTCTTATAGGAAATTATTCGCCGGAAGGGAAGTTTTCTTAGACTCAGTGACGTACTGCAGGAGCGCTGAAGCCTCTTCTTCCGGCTGCTGAGGGAGCCCGGTGATGTCACCAGCACTGATGGGCGTGCTTTAGTGCTGCTCTAGCCAGTAAAACGGCTAGGGCAGCGCTAAAGCCCGCCCATCAGAGTCGGTGACGCCACCGAACACACTGCCGGCGAAAGCCTCCCCCCGGCAGTGTGTTATTGTAAACAAAAGAGCCTTTGCCCTGCGCGATTTAGTGCAGCGCAAAGGAGAGCATCAGAGCATGAACTGCTCCAATGCTCAAGTCAGGGGGGCTGCCTGGGTGAAAATAGAGGTTTGTCCGGGTTCAGCTCTGAACCCGGACAACCCCTTTAACCATGGTAAAACTAGCGCCAAGGGAGCAGGCAGACCCTGTAGCACAAAACAGAAAATGTATTCTTGATGAAAATCACCTATAGATAGGTTGTCTCCGCCCTGTCTATTTAGCACAAATCCCACTTGATCCTTATGGACCAATTGCGGGAGCCAGTAAGAGAGTCGATTCGCTAGGATTTTAGTAAGTATTTTGAAATCTGAATTGAGAAGGGCTATAGGGCAATAGTTGGAACAATCAAAGTGGTCCCTGCCAGGTTTTGGAATGAGGGTAATGTAAGATTGCAACATTGAAACAGGAATTGGCGAACCCCATAAGAAAGAATTAAATAGCATAACAATATGCAGGAGGAGAATAGCAGAGAATGTCTTATAATGAAGAT
Source organism: Bufo gargarizans (assembly GCF_014858855.1). Taxonomy (NCBI): domain Eukaryota; kingdom Metazoa; phylum Chordata; class Amphibia; order Anura; family Bufonidae; genus Bufo; species Bufo gargarizans. The sequence goes on from NC_058082.1 coordinate 188,971,466, forward strand.
ATGGTAGACCATCTGGTCCAGGAGATTTATTATTGGGGAGTCTTGATATCACCTCTTGGATTTCTTCCACAGTAATATGAGCATTAAGGGAAGTTAGGGCAGCTTTCGACAGCTTGGGTAGGTTACACTGGCGTAAAAATGAGAACAGTTTTTGACGCTCTATTGGATCAGTGGGTGTTTGTTGCGGGAGGGAATAGAGGGCTTCAAAGTATTTTTGGAAAATGCCTGTAATAACATTAGAATCATACGTTATAGTACCATCCGATTGCCTTAGGGCGGTCGGGGTCCCCGTGACAGCTGACGTGCTAAGACAGTATGTGGTTTGTTGCCCGATGCGTAGAAGCGTTGGCGGGAATATAAGAGCAGCCTATCAGTCTTCGCAAATGCTAAATCTCGCAATTTAGCCCGAAGAATGACAATACGCCGTAGTAAATGCCGTGAGCTGCGCGTCTCTAACTGGCTTTCTAGATTCTTTAACTGGCTTTCAATGGTAAAGCATTGAAAGTTACGTTCTTTTTTCAATTTAGAACTGAGTGCTATACAGTTACCCCTAAAAACAGCTTTATGCGCTTCCCATAATGTGGATGTAGAAGAAACCAAAGATTGGTTAATGGTGAAGTATTCTGAGAGATTGCCAGTGAGCTTCTGTCTGGGAATGGGTCTGGTGAGGAGAGTATCATTCATACGCCAATGGCAAACTTTGGTATGTGTTTTATTGATTTTGAGACAAATGGAGATCGGAGCATGGTCGGACCATGTGATAGATCCTATATCTGCTTCTGCTAATAACCTAAGGATGGAGACATTGCCCAACAATTTGTCAATATGAGAATGTGTGGCATGGGGTTGAGAATAAAAAGTGTAGGTCCTAGACTTGGAATAGTTTATGCGCCATAGATCATATAATGCAAATTTTTTGATTAAACGTCTGAAAAGAAGCGAAAGTCTACATTGTGCCTGAGATATCACTTTTCCTGTCAGGGGCAGGCGATCCAAAGTTTCAGAGAAAGAAACATTAAAATCCCCTCCTACTATCAAAGCCGCCGGGAGGTAGTGGGATAATTTCAATAAAGGGAATTTGTGCAGAATTTGGGGCATAGAGATTGCATAAAATCAGGGAAGTACCTTGAAAAGAAGTCTGGAGTATGACATATCTACCATGTGGGTCAGACACGCAAGATTCCACCTGAAGGGGGCAATCAGCAGCTAAAAGAATAGCCACTCCTGCCACCTTCTTCCCAGAGGATGCAGGGTATACTCGAGGAAATGTTTTGGCAGCAAACTTAAATGTGCCACTACTGTCAAAATGTGTCTCCTGTAGGAAAACCACATCTGCTCTTTGTGAGAGACATTCTGCTAAGGCCAATCTCCGCTTAGCATTGGAATTTAGACCTTTAACATTCATTGACATACATTTAATCATTTTGGCAATGAAAAGGTATCACCATACTTGCTATTGGATGTGTGCGAGGTATTCCTCCAGGAGAGCCAAGGCTAGAAGAGCCTACAAAAGGTCTGCAGGAACCGGCTTCTACCATCATGATATCTATAATCAAAAGAGGGGGAGGGAAAAGACACAAGGGGAAAAGGGGACACAAAAAAACACAAATACACATTAATGAGTGTAGGAGTAATCCAAACCTTGGACACCAGTGTGAAGCTAGGGGTTAACAAACAGCACTTAACAATATGCATCAGACCCTGTCTCAACTCTTCTTTCTCAATTGGAATAAGAGAGAGGAAGAGGGTGAGAAGAAAAGCCCCCATTGTGGAAGCGAGGCTGGGTAGTCTCCTCAAGAGAACGCAAATACAGATACTTGCAAGAAAGAATGAGGTGTACAAAAGCATAGTAACAGTACACCAAGCTGCGCCGGTTCTAAAGAAAACTGTTGCAGCTCTGAGAAATACTGAGACAGTTCTCTACAGATCAGGAACTAAAAGAAAAAAGTATACACCGCCATCAAGAATAACGAATCATTTCAGGAGACGACCATTGAGAGTCTTCTAAAAAAAAGTAGATAAATCAGGTAGATGCGTTGCGTATCCCCGGATTCGCTGACCCATCTTGAAGAGGGGATTGATGCCTTTTGTGCCGTACTATATTCCAGATCGGTGGTGGAGAAGCTGGAGGATCAGGAATCTCCCAATCTTTCATCGGTGGGAGAGGAGTGTCCAGTGCAGAGCAAAAAGAGGGCAAGTCCGCATGTTATCTTAAAGTAATGGTTCTGCTGTTTCTAGAGACTATTAAGGCGAAGGGGTATCCCCAACGGTAAGGTATTTTTCTCTCCCACAGAACAGTCAGAAGGGGGTGTAGTGCTCTTCTTTTTTGAAGTGTCAGCCAGGAGAGATCCCTATAAAGCTGGACCCGAGCCCTATGGAATTCAATGGTATGGAGCAAACAAGCTTTTGCAATGATGGATTCCTTAAGTTGGAAATCGTGTACGCAACAGATCACATCACGGGTTTGCCCAGAGGTGTTTTTGGGACGCAGAGCTCTATGGGCACGGTCCTTCTTAATGGTTTGTTGAGGTTGAGAGTCCAGTATGAAGTTAAACAAGTCCCCAAGCACATCATGCAGGTTCTCTTCAGTCTCAGATTCAGGTTTCTTCGTCCTCTATTATCTAGAACGTCCAAGAGTTGTGTGTTATCCCTAATGTTTTGGGAGTAACAAGTTATGACAGATTGTAAGCGAGCAATATACTGACGAGTTCCGTCCAGCTCCGTTTCAATAGACTCAACACGAGACGAGATTTGTTTGAAATCTAGTTGCAGGGATGATATTTCAGTTTTGCAGGCGCTTCTCACCTCTGCCACGAGAGCCTCGGAGTCTTCTTTAGTCGGCAGATGTTGCAAAGATTTCTGGAGTGCAATAGATGCCTGTGAGAGCTGTAATGCCCCTTCATCTCCATCCTCCAAGGTGTCTGACAACTGTTCCCAGTTAGTAATGTCCCATCTTGATGCTCTGAAGACTGCGACTGATCTGTGACCTCTCCAGGAGGATCGGTCCAGTCACGGCATCTCTGTGACGGCGTGGCCTGAGGCCCTGTATGTTTGGGCGCCATTTTGGGTGGCATAGCTGGCTTTTTATGTGGCCAGCTGTTAAACTGTGGGGCCGCTTCTATATCTCCCCACCATGCAGGGATGCAGGGGCCTGGGTCAAACTCCTGTGGTAGCGAGGAAATCTGCAATGGGGTGTCTAACCTGGTGGTTTCCTAGTAAGATTCGATCGGCAGCGACTTCAAGGGAGGTGCCGGGGTGCTTCTTGGTCTCTTGGGGTGCAACTTCTTCCCCATGGAACGCTTCCACCTAGCTAATGAGTCTCCTGATATGAAGCAGGGCGGCGGAGCTCGCACTTCCCGCTGCTATCTTGCTTGGTGTCCAGGCCATGCCCCCCCTGGGGACAATTTTTTGGGGCTAAACATCATTTTTTCAATGGGTCTTTATTAAAAATATTGAACTGTTCTGTCACAAAGGATTAATAGTTTTTCTAGCTGCGTGCATCCTACTTTCACTTTGTGCTGGTCATCTAATCAGGCTCACGGCAAATATTGTACACTACTCTTGATGACGTCACTAATCAATATACACTACTCCTGATGATGTCACTAATCAGCCTGTTTAGTTTCCCCTGAAGACGCCGACAGGGTCGGCGAAACATGTAGGGACACAGGTTTCGGTTTTTAGGCAGGAGTTTTTCAGGGTGCCAAGAAGTTACATCTGAATTAAAGATGATACACAAATAGTTCCTTTAAATAAAACTAAGGTGTAAAGCATAGGAAGTGTATAAGGGAATGTGGCAATTGACCCTGATACTGTATACTCCTGAAAGTTTTAAACAATGGTCCCAAGTAATGTACTGGTTTTAACATATTGAAATCAAATTTAGTTTTATTACTAGTCAGAGGAGTTGGACGCCTGGTCCTAGTGACTATTAAATTCTAATTTTCTACTAATCAATATAACTCACAAACTTCAAGGAAGCTAAAACTAAAACAAAAAAAAACATTATTCCTTTAATTCTCTTAAAACCTGGGTGGGACATACTTAAATACATTTGTTCTGACAGGATATGAGAATTACAAGGACAGTATAATTTAAATAGGATCCAGACAATCTATCTGAACAACAATGGTAATTTACCACCCTACGCTGTCCTTATGGTAATCAATATCCTTATGAGGGTATAGGTAGGAGATTATAACACTTTTTGAAATGCCATTGCTCAAACATTCAGTGTGGTACCTTTAATCCCTACTGCCTATATTGCAAACTCTGGGTACCTTTATATTACCCTATGTATCGCTCACTACTGGCTTACATAAAACATAATTGCTGTCTATGGTATACTTATTAGGTCTGTTTTCACTAGCTGAATTCTGGCTCAACATGTTTCTGTTTATTAATTAAACCTCATCAGGAGCCCTTTCTTAATTACAGTTAAAATATCTCATCAAAAGTACAAACAGGCAAACATAGACACGCGCCCGCCACCTCCACATGTGGCAGCGCAACCAGCACTATTGCGGCCGTAGAGCAGCCACAGAAACTCCGTAATTTAAGCGATGTACCCCCGCCCATTGAGACTGGCCCGGCCATTCAGCTGGATCTACTTCGGAGATAGGAGCGCCTACCACTTGGCCACTCTCAGGGGCAGAGTTGGCTGTCACTCTCCCTGGTCGGTCGTCAGAAGATATCAATCTCCATATAACACAAGGACCTAAAAGGCATATATGTGTTCATAGGTGGTATTGCAGCAGAATTATAACTGGCCAAAGTTAGTATAACCTGCAAAATAACTACCAGAATAATTCTAATCCAAAGGAGTATCAAGAACTCCTACCCTACAGACAGTGGCGTAGGGATCACCATAGTAGCCATAACAATGGCTATGGGGCCCTACGCCACTGGTAGCCTGGGATGCCGGCGGAGGATAATTTTTTTTATTTTTAATTTAATTGGCGAGTGGCGATGCGATAGGGCCCCCCCTTCATTGGTGGCAGCGGCAGTTCTGATCGGAGTCCCAGCAGTGTAATGCTGAGGCTCCGATCCATTACCATGGCAGCCAGGACGCTACTGAAGTCCTGGCTCTCATGGCCAGTTACTCTACAGCATACTTACGTGCGCTGTGGCCGCCGGGCACTCCGCCTTCGTGTAACTCGTCACAGGTCTGTGCGGCGCATTGCTATAAGCATAAGCAAGGCGTCGCACAGACTGTGAGTTATAAGAAGAAGGAGCGCCAGGCGACCACAGCGCATGTAAGTATGCTGCTGCAGAGTAAATGACCATGGCAGCCAGGTCTTCAGTAGCGTCCTGGCTGCCATGGTAACGGATCGGAGCCCCAGCATTACACTGCTGGGACTCCAATCGGAACTGCCACTGCCACCAATGATGGGAGGGAGGGGGAGGGTGCACTGCCATCCAATGATTTTAATACTGGGGGGGCACACTGCCCACCAATGATTTTAATACAGGGGAGGGAGGGCGCACTGCCCACCATTGATTTTAATTAAGGGGGCGGAGGGTGCACTGCCCACAAATGATTTTATTCCGGGGGGGAGGGGGGGGGTACTGCACTGCCCTGCCCACCAATGATTTTAATACCGGGGAGGGTGCACTGGGGGCTTATGGAGAGGCACTGGGGGCTGATGGAGAGGCACTAGGGGCTGATGGAGAGGCACTGAGGGCTGGTGATAGGCACTGGGGGCTGATGGAGAGAAACTGGGGGCTGATGGAGAGGCACTGGGGGCTGGTGAGAGGCACTGGGGGCTGGTGGAAAGGCACTGGGGGCTGATGGAAAGGCACTGGGGGCTGATGGCATGGCACTGGGGGGCTTATGCAGAGGCACTGGGGGCTGATGGAGAGGCATTGAGGGCTGGTGAGAGGACTGGGGGCTGATGGAGAGGCACTGGGGGCTGGTGAGAGGCACTGGAGGCTGCTATGAGGCTACTGGGGGTTGCTATGAGGCTACTGGGGGTTGCTATGAGGCTACTGGGGGCTGCTATGAGTCATGGGGCTCTTATCTGAGGTCTGATTGGGGGGTCATCGATATTGGGGTCTGAGCTGAGGTGTTATCTGAGGTCTTATTGGGGTCTTATTAACATTGGGGATCTTATTGGGGCTGTTAGCTGAGGTCTGATTAACATTGAGGGTCTGATTGGTGGTCTGACCTGAGGTGTGATCTGAGGTCTTATTGGGGTCTTATTAACATTGGGGATCTTATTGGGGCTGTTAGCTGAGGTCTGATTAACATTTGGGGTCTAATTGGTGGTCTGACCTGAGGTGTAATGAAATTTTTTTTTTTCCGGAGCAGCTTGGAGAAAAAAGGCCTTACAGTCTCCCACACTCCTTCTGCCCGGCCAAGAAGGCCAGCACCCCTGAGGCCAAGCCTGCCAGCACCTGTGAGGCCAAGCCTGCCAGCACCCCTGAGGCCAAGCCTCCCAGCACCCCTGAGGCTTCAGACCTTTAAGTAAATGATATAGAAGGGGAGCTTATAATATGAAAGAGACTAATTATGTCAGAGCGGCTCTTCAGCACTAGATATATACCCCTTACTCTCTCTAATACCCAAACTACACAAGATACATATCCCTACCTTCTGTCTAATACACATACACACCCCATGATATGTACTTTCACCTTCTTGTGTTACAGACCCCTCTACAATTTAACAATCTTCTTTAATACACAGACATTTAGATTCATACATTTCCTACACTAGCACAAATGTGTTGCCAGTGACCAACTGTCTGTACTCAGTCCTACGCGTAACCGTCGCAAGTGCATGAGGAGCTGCGGATGTGGCCGCGAGCTCCAAGAGATATGGGGGGGGGGGGTGGGAAATCCAGGAGGGGGGCCCATAAATTTTTTTGTTATGGGGCCCAGTTATTTCTAGCTACGCCCCTGCCTACAGGGCATCATATTATGGCATTGATATATGTTTACAATTGTAACACTGCAATAATTGTAACGATGTAACACTTGCAACTCAATTGATAAAAGAAGCAAGAAAACCACAGGATTAGCTTTTGAAAATAGTCCAACCATAGGTGAAATTAAAGGGAGGTGACATGCAATTACATTCCCATCACACATTGAATGTCCCTACAATCATTCATATCATGTCACATTCATTTTTATCACCTAGCAATATGATGTTATATCCAATTGCTAAACACAAAGAACAGACATGAAGTCGATGTTACAATGTCTCAAAATATTTCACCCTACATAGGAAGTCATCCAACCATTACCCATCATACATCCATTAACCATCAATGTTGGATTATAAGATAAGCTATCTGCCACCCTACAGAAAACAGCTCTACGATATGTTATCATTTAAGCCATCTGGTCGCACCGTTCTCCTGTTTCACAAGTACACATACGGGCCACTTGTATGACATCAGAACATTCATTAATTGTAGAAATGTGGGTTGAATATATCTGGTCACCTGCTTATGTGATATCCAATACGTAGGAAAAACTCTGAGAGAGTTCAGAAGACGTATAAGGGGAACACTTGGGCGACATACGCAACAAAGCTGACACCCTGATCACATATCACATGGTGGAATGCCATGTTGACGGTGGATTATGAGCTTTCAGGGTATTCAGGTGATCAGACTATCACTGAGAGGCGGTGACATTGATAGATACCTATTACAGAAGGAGGCACAATGGATTTTTTTGCCTGAGAACGGTGTGACCAGATGGCTTAAATTATCACATATCGTACAGCTGTTTTCTGTAGGGTGTGTAAGGGTTAGTCTCTTTTCAGGGGGTCACACTCACAGATATCTCACCAGACAACGTATTTTCATGTCCAAACTGTGCATTTATTTTGACAGTCTTTTTATAAAGGATAGTCCAGTTATACATCACTGGGTGGGGTGAGGTTCCCCCACCGCCAACACTTAAAACACAAATAAACTCCTGCCCGTCTAGGCGCTACCTAAACACAATACGTCCCTACCTCACTCATAGAGCTCAGTTCACACATGGACATTATATGCGGCTTTCCTCAGCCAACATCAATACAGCAGCCTCAAGGCTGTGGCAACTCAAGTACCTTTTGGCGGAGTGTGGCCCAGTAGTCCTCAGACGCTGGGCGTGCAACCCTCGTTCTCTAGGTGTCGCTAGGTCCTCCAAACCTCAGGCTATTCAAAGCCTTGTGGCCCCTCAGTCCTCCTGACTGAGACCACACACAGAGCCTCTGCTTCACATTACAGTCTCGCTCTCCCTCCTCAGACTGACCTACTCTGAGGCGCTTTATGCAAGCCTGATTACAGCAGGCCTCACCTGCGATTACCTCAGGTAGAAAGGAAAACCCATACTGGAAGGGTGTGGACTGGGAACTCCCTTTACCAAGCCTAGCCACCAGTCCAAGCAAAATCCAGCCCAGAAAATGTATACAAAAATGTCTCAGCAAACTATGCTTCGCTGAGACTACTGCCACTCTCTGGATTTTATCTGTCTCACATATCTGAGATACCTGAAGTGGGACAACACACCTTCCAGCACTGTTCACATTACCACAGGTGGCAGATAGCTTATCTTATAATCCAACATTGATGGCTAATGGATGTATGATGGGTAATGGTCGGGTGACTTCCCATGTATAGAGTTGAGCGGACACCTGGAAGTTCGGGTTCGACCGAACTTCGCAAAAAAGCTCGAGTTCGGGACCCAAACTTGACCCCGAACCCCATCGAAGTCAATGGGGACTCGAACTTTGGAGCACTAAAATGGCTGCAAAAGGCAGCAAAATCTGGTTAAGAGCATGGCAAGTCCTCTGCAAACAAATGTGAATAGGGAAATGACTTAAAATAACATAAAATACGTAAAAATAAAAAATAATCTTGATCTACGAGGAGGTCCATATGGAGTAGGAGGTTGAAGAGGCGGTGGATGTGGCGGTGTAGGTGGAAGGGGCGGTGGAGGAGGTAGCCAAAACTTGTTTTTGTTTTTTATTTTATTGTATTATTATTTTTTGTTTAAATTTGGGTAGACCCAAAAACATTGGGAAATATAAAAAATAAAACAAAGAGAAAGTGCGCTGAGTACAACAATGGCTGGGTGAGGCTGGTATACATGTCTATTCTGCACAAGTTATGGACAAGTCCTGTGGGATCCCTGTCTGGTTCATTTTAATGAACGTGAGCTTGTCCACATATGTGAACCCTTTGTAATGATATGGATTTCTGCACAAATTGGTCATAAAATGTGATCTGATCTTCATCTAAGTCAAAACAAAAGACCATCACAGTCTGCTTAAACTAATAACACACAAATAATTAATTGTTACCATGTTTTTATTGAACACGCCATGTAAACATTCACAGTGCAGGTGGAAAAAGTAAGTGAACCCTTGGATTTAATAACTGGTTAAACCTCTTTTGGCAGCAATAACTTCAACCAAACATTTCCTGTAGTTGCAGATCAGACGTGCAGAACGGTCAGGAGTAATTCTTGACCATTCCTCTTTACAGAACTGTTTCAGTTAAGCAATATTCTTGGCATGTCTTGTCTTGGCATGCCACAGCATCTCAATCGGGTTGAGATCAGAACTCTGACTGGGCCACTTCAGAAGGCGTATTTTCTTCTGTTTAAGCCATTCTGTTGTTGATTTACTTCTATGCTTTGGGTCATTGGGTTGTTGCAACACCCATCTTCTGTTGAGCTTCAGCTAGTGGACAGATGGCCTTAAGTTCTCCTGCAAAATGGGAATTCATTTTTCCTTAGATGATAGCAATCGGTCCAGGCCCTGACACAGCAAAGCAGCCCCAAACCATGATGCCCCCACCACCATACTTCACAGTTGGGATAAGGTTTTGATGTTGGTGTGCTGTGCCTCTTTCTCCACACATAGTGTTGTGTGTTTCTTCCAAACAACTCAACTTTGGTTTCTTCTGTCCACAGAATATTTTGCCAGTACTTCTGTGGAACATCCAGGTGCTCTTGTGCAAACTGTAAACGTGCAGCAATGTTTTTTTTGGACAGCAGTGGCATCCTCCTATGAAATCCATTAGTCTTTAGTATTTTACGTATTGTAGATTCGCTAACACTTTAGGATTCCACTTCACCTCATTGAGCAGTCTGCGCTGTGCTCTTGCAGTCATCTTTACGGCCACTCCTAGGGAGAGTAGCAGCAGTGCTGAACTTTCTCCATTTATAGACAATTTGTCTTACCGTGGACTGATGAACAGCAAGGCTTTTGGAGATACTTTTATAACCCTTTCCACCTTTATGCAAGTCAACAATTCTTAATCGTAGGTCTTCTGAGAGCTCTTTTGTGCGAAGCATCATTCACATCAAGCAATGCTTCTTGTGAAGAGCAAACCCAAAACTGGTGTGTGTTTTTTTTTTATAGGGCAGGGCAGCTGTAACTAACACCTCCAATCTCATCTCATTGATTGGCCTCCAGTTGGCTGACACCTCACTCGAACTAGCTCTTGGAGATGTCATTAGTCTAGGGGTTCACATTCTTTTTCCACCTGCACTGTTTACATGGTGTGTTCACAAAAATATGGTAACATTTAATTCTGTGTGTGTTATTAGTTTAAGCAGACTGTGATTGTCTATTGTTGTGACTAAGGCTGGGTTCTGCAGTGGATGAGAGCTAATCTCTACCCCCCTGCTTTGGGAGAAATACAAACTAGACATTCAGTATGCATAGGGGAAAACTAGTAAAAATTACAGATATAAGTCATACAATGGCCAAAAAATAGTTGCTCCTCACGTACACACACTGTATTGATTAATGTAAAGTTTGTTGAAAGTTAGGTGCACTTTAAAAAAATCTGTTTCCAGCCTTATTATCATTATTACCTAGCCTCTGGATCGCGTTCTACTCAATGAATACATCATACTCACCTGCTTTTTGCTTCCCTGTTGTGGTGCCCTGGCTCCATTTCACAAGCTTCTGGTTCCCGGCCTGTAAACCTCTGGACAGGGTCACGTGCCCTGTTACAACCAATGATTAGGCTCAGCAGTGACATGGCACATGGTCAAGCAGTGATGTGCTGCTTTAAAAACAGCATTGCTGAATGGAGCCAGGGTGCCGGAACTGAGAAATGGGAAGCCAGATTTTTTTCTTTAGGTTCAACATACTTCGCTGGCTAGTCGAAAACAAGCATAAAGTTGAACAACCCCTTGTATGGAAAGGTTTATTCAAGGTTTATTTGTTATTTCAAAAATAGTTGTAACATACAGTAGTTTGGAAAAATTTGCAATTTATGTGTTATGATTAATACATTCTGGTATTTCCCTGACTATCTAGAAGGCTCACCTACAGTGCTATGTGCAGCCACAGGTCATGATGATATGAGGTGCTATATGAAATACTCACTTGTAATGCTCTGATGAATCTGGCAAATTCAGTTACATTTGTAAATGGTATTTGGACTGATGTGCATTTGCAGCTTAGTGAAATGCAGGTGAGAAATATAATATTAAAATCTAGTGATCTGTAAACTTTATTTCGTTTTTCTTTCCCAGAACACTAAAATAATTCTATAACTCCAGCAACGGTTACATATAACCATCGGTAATTGTTACTTATTTTTGTGTGTCTCTACACAAGTTTAAATTGTTCATAAAATGTCAATTTGAAATTGGAAAGCATATGTTTATGTACCATAAGTAATGCACAATTTGCAACTAAAGTAAAATAACTGCACTCTGGGTTATTATGCTTTTTCAACATTCAATTTCATAGTTGTTCTTTGCTTTGACTAAAAAGAATATGGAGATTAATTAACGCTGGCTGAATAATTGCCTTTCAAAATGTACAGCTTTTGAATTAGATTTTAGAAAGACACAGTAACAAAACCTCTAGTTCTCATTGTTGAAGACAGAAATTGAAAAGTTTCAAAACATTGTTAGAGTGTAATTTCACTTTTATGACATGTCAAAAGTTGTCATCCTTCGGGGTCTGTGTTCTGTAACCTCTACAATACTCTTTAATAAGATGTTTTTAGAGGACAACTAAATTCGGCCATATATTCTATGTGGCCTTTCTGGTGTTATATTTCTTAAAGGGGTTGTCTCACTTTAGCAACTGGGATGTATCACGTAGAGATAACTTACACAAGCCACTTACTAATGTATTTTTATAACCCATATTGCTTCCTTTGCTGGTTGGATTCATTTTTCCATTACATTATGCACTGCTCGTTTCCATGGTTACAACCACCCTGCAATCCAGCAGCAGTGGTGGTGCTTGCACAATATAGGAAAAATTGACGGCCTCTCTGGTGGCCAGGACCGTGGGAGTGCACATAGGCTGGTGCTTTTACCTATGCTGTGCAAGCATGCCCACCGATGCTGGATTGCAGGGTGGTTGTAACTAGTGGTGAGCGACAATGGTCATATTCGAATTCGCGATTTTTCGCAAATATTTTGTAGAATATTCGGGAAATATTTACGAATTTGAATATTCGTTATATTCAAAAAAAAATTCTCGAAAAAATTGGCAATGTAATGATCGCGTAATAGGCGTGGGTCAAAAAGGAATATATAGCACTATAGAATATAGTGCTATATATTTGTTTTTTAGAATATTCGTTATTTTTTTCCATCTGAAGTTATGATTCCTCCCTGCTTAAGTTGTTGTCAAGCAACTTAAGCAGGGAGGAATCATGACTTCAGATGGAAAAAAATGACAAATATTCTAAAAAACCAATATATAGCACTATATTGAATATAGTGCTATATATTTGTTTTTTAGAATATTCGTAATTTTTTTCATCTGAAGTCATGATTCCTGGGTCTATGAGGGAAGGGTTGTATGTCTATGGCAGAGATGGTGTGTGTCTTGCACTTATAGTAATCTAATGCTACTAGTGCAAGCCACACAGACCTCCCCATATTCCTCCCTCAACATTGCAGGGCAGTCACTCACACAGATGCTGACTGCTGCACTTGCGCCTGCTGGTTCAATCTGTCCATGCTCTCCAGTCTCTCCTGCAGGTCACTAGGATTTAGGACCTCAGCCACGGGCTGCCCGGAAGATGGATGGGCTGAGGGCTCTCACATTGCTCTCATTTTAAAGTCACTGGACTGTAACACCTCACGCCGGCAGAGCACAGAGCAGAGGTCAGGTGTTAGCTGGCCAATAAGCAGCGCAGGCAGCACAGCATCTCCCTGATTATTGCCCAGCTGTACTTGACTTGTTCTGACAGACGGGGGCAGGGGCCAATGCTATTCATCAGCAGGGGAAAGGAGGAGGGGAGGAATCAGGAGGAGGACACAGGATTGGGGCCGGTATTTATCTCTCTACTCTTACTGGTATTTAGCGTTTATTCAGGTCGGAAAGGGGGCGGCGCCATGCAGCCTAGCCAGACCCCTAACCTCACAGGCCCCATAGCCAGTGCGTGGTCTGCCTATATTGACAGTACGCCACTGTCTCCAGCTCTGCTATGTCTGCCTTGTTCACAGGAGACCAGAACTGTACACAATACTCCATATGTGGTCTGACTAGTGATTTGTCCGTGTTCTCATCACGGACATCTATGCCCCTATTGGTGCAACCCATTATCTTATTGGCCTTGGCAGCAGCTGCCTGACACTGGTCTCTACAGCTTAGTTTGATGTTCACTAAAATTCCTAGGTCCTTTTCCATGTCAGTGTTACCCAGTGTTTTACCATTTAGTATGTACGAGTGACTTGCATTATTCCTTCCCATGTGCATAACCTTACATTTGTCAGTGTTAAACCTCATCTGCCACTTCTCTGCCCAAGCCTCCAATCTATCCAGATCCCTCTGTAGTAGTATACTGTCCTCTTCAGTGTCAATTACTTTACACAGTTTAGTGTCATCTGCAAAAAAAAAATTTTTACTATGCAAACCTTCTACAAGATCATTAATGACTATATTGAAGAGAATAGGGCCCAGTGGGAGGAAGAAAATCCACATAAAATTTCACATCAGATTTTGTTGTCGATTTTCTAGCAGATCTGCTATAGATTTCATCCTATACATTGCAAAAGGTAAAATCGAAGGAGAAAATCTGCTGAAAAAATGCACATTCTGCAGTTTAAAAATCAGCATCTTATATGAATTAACAATCATATACACTGCCTGTCCAAAAATAAAGTTGCTACCAAAAAAAAAAAAAAAAAAAAAAAAAAAAGATTCTCAATGGAGTTAAGGTCTGGACTCTGTGGTGGCCAATCTATGTGTGAAAATTATGTATCATGTTCCCTAAACCACTGTTTCACAATTTGAGCCCGATAAATCTTGGCATTGTCATCTTGGAATATGCCCGTGCCATCAGGATTAGTGGTTTTCTTACTGTTTCTCAGCTGTTTACTCCCAATTCCTTGGGTTCCCTTTGCATTGTGCGTGTGGAAATGCTCTTACTTTCACTATTAAACATAGCCCTGATTTCTACTGTTGTTTTGCTTTGATTTGTTTTCACCAAATGTTTAAGTAATCGCCGATCACGATCATTTAGGATTTTTTTCCCGCCAGATTTCTTCCTCGAAGACGATGAGTCCCCATTGGGGACAGGCAGTGTATTTTAATAGCATGTTAATGAGTTTTGTTAAACTCTTATCCACTTTGCTTTTACTGTATTACACTGTATGTTTATTAATTTTATCATAGTGAAATATGCCATAACCATGTTTTGAAATGTCACTTCACTCCTTTTGCATATTGAAATTAGAGAATACATAGAGGGGTTATTCATAAAGGACAAAATATTTAAAAAAATAATTTAGAATACTCTAAAACAGGGATCAGCAACCTCCGACAATCCGGCTGTTCAGAAACTACAACTCCCCAAATCTTTCATTCGCTTCAGTGGGGGTTAGAAGAACAGCTGAGCATGTTTGCATGCTGGCAGTTTTAGTTTCACAGCAGCTGGAGTGCCGAAGGTTGCGTATCCCTGCTCTTAAATAACAAAAGAAATGATGCTTACCTTAAAGGGTTTTTCTTGGATATTTTTATTGATGACCTATCCTCAGGATAAATCATCAATATCAGATCGGCAGGTTCCGACACCGCCGCCAATCAGCTGGTTGAAGAGAAGGCTGAACGTCGTGTCAGCGCAGTATTGTAGTGATGATGTTTGCATTGTTTTAACAAAACAATCCAAGTTCTAGAGAGAATAGCATTGTCTTGAATTTATATTGATATACTGGCTTTTACACTACAGACCTTCATATTTCAAAGGCAGATCTGAGGATTTTTTGCTAAGAGTTAGTCCTTTTCAGCCTGCGGCCATACTTTCAAAAGTTTATTGTCTTAATAAAGTTGTTTCAACATTAAAGGCACCTGGATTTCTCTCATATTTCTTCTGAAAAAGTGTACCTGCAGAGATTATTGCTGTCTGTTCATGGAGAAACCAGGCTAAAACATCATTCCTTTTTTTCTAGTTTATGAAGAATGTACTGCGTGCTGGCTTTGAATACAGAGACTTTGAAAGTGCATAAGAACAAGGTGTTATTTTTGAAGTTACCATCTGTTTAGACAAGTTACTGTACTAGCAGTGATATTACATTTAACAGAAAAAGAATAACTTAATTCTTTATTTGCCTAGTAGAAAATGTTGCACCTGCATGTGCATTGCAAGATACCAGCTATATCTGAAAGTTCAGAAATTGAAACACTTGTCCTTATTACCGTATTTAAAGGGAACCTGTCACCGGGATTTAGTGTATAGAGCTAGGGACATGGGTTGCTAGATGGCCGCTAGCACATCCGCAATCCCCAATCCCCATAGCTCTGTGTGCTTTTATTGTGTAAAAAAAACGATTTGCTACATATGCAAATTAACCTGAGATGAGTCCTGTCCCTGATTCATCGTTTTTTTTTACACAATAAAAGCACACAGAAGCTATAGGGACTGGATATTGCAGATGTGCTAGCGGCCATCTAGCAACCCATGTCCTCAGCTCTTTACACAAAATCCCAGTGACAGGTTCCCTTTAAACATGTAGTAATACAATTGCCAATACCTATAGGGTCATTATAATTCTCAAGACGAGCAAGGAGAAGTACCAGAATCAATAATTCAATATAATACTCCTATAAACATATAGAAAACCACACATTTAAACAAATTGAGCGAGAAATCTTATGGATATCTATCTAACTTTAAGGAAATACATTTTTCATGAACTTTTACTTGTTGCTGAAGCAAGCCTGCAGAATTTGCCGTTTGCGACCAATTAATCCTGGGCAAGTAAACTGTATCTCTGCCAGCGTGTGCCTGTATAATCTGACTAAGCCTGTCTGAAGGGTCCCATTTCACAATAGATATAATAAATTATTATGCAAAACACTAGGAAGTGAATGCAGATATACCGTAGCAGCAACAGATAAAAACATATACCGAAAATGATCTCTACAAAAGTGCGCAAATAGTAGTCCCAATGTAATATTTTTGGTAAATGGCAGTGTATGTACAATAAATTATGCCATAAGTACTATATTTAGGAAAAATAGTTTGCCACACAATCAAATTTATATGTCTAGATGTCAACACACAATAATGACCTTTAAATGTACAGTATTACTCAGTGGTTGTATTAAATTACAGTTCAAATATTATAATCACACATATTAGTATGTCTATATAATTAATACAATAATTCTCTCCATACCATTAAACATCTGAAAAGCTTTGGCTCCAAAGGCTTCTTCATAAAGCCTTGTATTAGCATGCATCTAATATAATTTCCTAGGTTTTGTTATATATAGGGTATGTTGTAGTAGAGTGTTCAAAACCTTTCCATAAAATAAATGCAATAAATCAAACATGTTTATTCTGTTAAGCAGATAAAAATAATATGCAACATACTGTATATCTTATTCAATTATTAACATTGTTAGGCCACATGCACACTAACGTTGTTTGTTTCCGTGTCTGTTCTGTTTTTTTGCAGATAGGATGCGGACCCATTCATTTCAATAAGTCCGCAAAAAAGTGTGCTGTCTGCATTAGTATGTCTGTTCTGTTGCCCCGTCAAAAAAATTGTGCATGTTCTATTTTTTTCTAGTTTGCGGACAAGGATAGGCATTATTATAATGGATCCACAAAACACATACAGTCGTGTGCATGTAGCCTTAATGTTATTTGCTTTAGGCTACACAATTGAATGCCATTTTCTAAATGTAAAAACTGCACATATCACCATATTTTTTTTATAGCTTTAGGCTGGGTTCACACGGGCGTGTCCGGATTAGGTCCGGATGCGTCCTGGTACATTGCGGCAAACCTGCGTGAGTAGGTACACAATTGCAGTCAGTTTTGACTGCGATTACGTTCCGATGTTCAGTTTTTATCGCGCGGGTGCAATGTGTTTTGCACGTGCGGGATAAAAAACCGACTGTGGTACACAGACCCGAACTTCTTCACAGAAGTTCAGGTTTGGGTTCGGTATTGTGTAGATGTTATTATTTTCCCTTATAACATGGTTATAAGGGAAAATAATAGCATTCTGAATACAGAATGCTTAGTAGGTGGTCAATTGAGGGTTAAATTTTTTTTACAATTAACTCACCTTCTCCTCTTGATCGCGTAGTTGCCGGTCTCTTCTTACTTCTTTAATGATGAGCTGCTGGCTTAAAGGACCCGTGGTGACGTCAGATCACATGCTCTAATCACATGGTCCATCACCACGGTGAGGTCCAGGGGAAGGCACACACACACACAAAAAAATAAAAAAATATGCGAGAAAAAAAACAACAACTCCCCACTCCAGATGT
Source organism: Bufo gargarizans (assembly GCF_014858855.1). Taxonomy (NCBI): domain Eukaryota; kingdom Metazoa; phylum Chordata; class Amphibia; order Anura; family Bufonidae; genus Bufo; species Bufo gargarizans. Next base: position 188,989,182 of record NC_058082.1, read on the forward strand.
TGCAATCAGAACAAATGCCTGGATCAATGCCTATCTTCCTTTTAAGTAAAGGGTGAACAAAAGAGAGTGTGTAGAACATGATTTCTATACATTTTCATAAGCCTCAATGTTATTTTAAAATAAAAAGTCATCTAAATCTTTTATGAAGCTACTGTATTTGCTGTGACAAGTAGAGATGAGCAAATGTTTAAAAAATTCGATTTGCCGAATTTTTGGGGAAAAATTTGGTTCAATCCGAATAAATTTGTGGCAATTTACGTTAAAATACAGCTATTTCCTGACTGCAGAGAGCCTTTATAGTGGTGTAGAACACTGTGCCTTGCAGTAACACGCATAGGGAGTCTGCTGTGGTAGTGAAATTATACTGTGAGTAAGTATGACATGCAGATGACATGCATGTCGCTCTTAGAATCACTGCACACTTCACTTATTTGGGCAGTCACGGGGCCAAAACTGACCAAATAACTCACGTATGAACTCAGCCTTACAGGTCGATGTTAGCGCCAAGAAGAAGCACACTCCTTTTACACGTCATCAGCTGATTCCACATGTACAGTACAGACCAAAAGTTTGGACACACCTTCTCATTCAAAGAGTTTTCTTTATTTTCATGACTATGAAAATTGTAGATTCACACTGAAGGCATCAAAACTATGAATTAACACATGTGGAATTATATACATAACAAAAAAGTGTGAAACAACTGAAAATATGCACCTTTTCCTTTGATTACTGCTTTGCACACTCTTGGCATTCTCTTGATGAGCTTCAAGAGGTAGTCACCTGAAATGGTCTTCCAACAGTCTTGAAGGAGTTCCCAGAGATGCTTAGCACTTGTTGGCTTTTTTGCCTTCACTCTGCGGTCCAGCTCACCCCAAACCATCTCGATTGGGTTCAGGTCCGGTGACTGTGGAGGCCAGGTCATCTGGCGCAGCACCCCATCACTCTCCTTCATGGTCAAATAGCCCTTACACAGCCTGGAGGTGTGTTTGGGGTCATTGTCCTGTTGAAAATTAAATGATGGTCCAACTAAACGCAAACCGGATGGAATAGCATGCCGCTGCAATATGCTGTGGTAGCCATGCTGGTTCAGTATGCCTTCAATTTTGAATAAATCCCCAACAGTGTCACCAGCAAAGCACCCCCACACCATCACACCTCCTCCTCCATGCTTCACGGTGGGAACCAGGCATGTAGAGTCCATCCGTTCACCTTTTCTGCGTCGCACAAAAACACGGTGGTTGGAACCAAAGATCGCAAATTTGGAGTCATCAGACCAAAGCATAGATTTCCACTGGTCTAATGCCCATTCCTTGTGTTCTTTAGCCCAAACAAGTCTCTTCTGCTTGTTGCCTGTCCTTAGCAGTGGTTTCCTAGCAGATATTCTACCATGAAGGCCTGATTCACTCAGTCTCATCTTAACAGTTGTTCTAGAGATGTGTCTGCTGCTAGAACTGTGTGTGGCATTGACCTGGTCTCTAATCTGAGCTGCTGTTAACCTGCGATTTCTGAGGCTGGTGACTCGGATGAACTTATCCTCCGCAGCAGTTTCCTGGGGTGGTCCGCATGTGAGCCAGTTTCTTTGTAGCGCTTGATGGTTTTTGTGACTGCACTTGGGGACACTTTAAAAGTTTTCCCAATTTTTTCGGACTGACTGACCTTCATTTCTTAAAGTAATGATGGCCACTCATTTTTCTTTACTTAGCTGCTTTTTTCTTGCCATAATACAAATTCTAACAGTCTATTGAGTAGGACTATCAGCTGTGTATCCACCTGACTTCTCCACAACGCAACTGATGGTCCCAACCCCATTTATAAGGCAAGAAATCCCACTTATTAAACCTGACAGGGGACACCTGTGAAGTGAAAACCATTTCAGGTGACTACCTCTTGAAGCTCATCAAGAGAATGCCAAGAGTGTGCAAAGCAGTAATCAAAGGAAAAGGTGGCTACTTTGAAGAACCTAGAATATGACATATTTTCAGTTGTTTCACACTTTTTTGTTATGTATATAATTCCATATGTGTTAATTCATAGTTTTGATGCCTTCAGTGGGAATCTACAATTTTCATAGTCATGAAAATAAAGAAAACTCTTTGAATGAGAAGGTGTGTCCAAACTTTTGGTCTGTACTGTAGATGTCTACAGACCCTGTTATATTAAACGCTTATACAAGTCGAGCCCCCTGAGAGTGGAGAAGGTGTCAGCAGTAAGTTTGTGTTGACGTCACTGATTATTTTGCCCTTCCTCTGATCTGTCAGAACAATAACCCCTAAAAAACGGATTCTGCCTGTTGAGCATCTGCCTTCACTTGGTCAGCATTTGATCAGTAATCCATCAGTATTGCTAATGCTGAAAAAAACAGGAGTGGATCCAAAACAGAAATGACTCGTGAATGGAGTAGTTGCATGTCTTCTGTGTTTTGTACCCACTCCTGCTTTTGGCCACCAAATCACAAGCCAATTCATTTTTTTTTTTTTTTTTACCAAAAATGAAATACAACACAGAAGGGGCAAAACCACAAGATTTAAAAGACAAATTGAAAAAGTACTTCATCAACAAGATTGGATTGACGACCAGTGTTGGTGGGACCACAATGGTAATGCATATGGATCAAGAAATGTATGGGGTTATGGCTGATAACTGGAGGAGAGTCCTGCAAACAAGCCAACTCCAGCTCATTCCGTGACAAGCTGGGTTGCTGATAAATGGATTCTAAAGTATCTGAAGAAATGCGAGTAAAGACATTGGAATAAATTGTCCGCTTCCTCCAAGGTGCTTTACTTTGAGTCCAGGTAAACAGGAAAATTTTGCTTTTAGGTTCAGCTCTGAGCCTACTTCAATGGCAAGACCCTTCTGCTTCTCGGCAGCTATGTGGGCAGACAGGTGCTTGGAATACTCTTTCAGTCTGTTGTATGAGAAATTGTACATCGGTGTCACGCTGTACAGAGTCCATTGTTTTTGAAGGAGCAAAGCAGTATGTGCCGAATCAAGAGTTTCCTTCAAGGGGGTGCACTGAGGGATTTTTCTTTTATACAAGTTTCGCAATGCATACAGTCGACTTGCAGAGGTCAAGCTTCCAGGAGGATACCTCGAGCTGTGAAAATGACTGCTCCTTCGTGCGGATTACCTATTTCTGGGGATTAACACCCCATTGGTTGGTGTTTACATATTCTTGTGATAATTGATGTTTCCGTTCACTGACTGTAAACAGAGATATTGACAGACAAATGTATCAAACTCTGTTGCCATCTTTCTAGGCACTATGTCTCCAGTCCCCTGACCAGCTAGATTTACCAGCATCTGTTCCATGACATGAAGCAGTGGAATGACATTGTTCATCCCGTAGTCCTGGCGACTGACACGTATGAGCTGCCACTGGCTAATACTCCTGTCCGCTTGGATCATCAAGAAGTCATTGATGGCCTTTCTCTGTTCATACAGTCGGTCCAACATATGGAGGGTGGAATTCCAACGGGTGGAAATGTCACATATCAGCCTATGTTGGGGGATGCCACTGCAGCTCAAGGAGGGTGTGCTGCGCGGTGTACGAGTTGCTGAAGTGCATGCAAAGTTTCCTGGCCATTTTTAGGATGTCTTGCAGATGAGTGGAAGACTTCAGGATCAGGAACCGCTTGACAACCAGATTGAACACCTGTGCCATGCAGGGCGCATGGATCAGCCCTCATTGAAGCAGCGCTGACACCATGTTCTTCCCATTGTCGGTCACCATGTGTCACAGTCGCTCTCATGACAGAGGTGAGAAGATCGGAGAGACTAGCGGCATGTGAGGGTAACTGACAGTCTCTCTGTTTTCTCCTTGCAGTGTTGTTTTGTTAACCACACCTCTTGTCAGGTGCAGCTTGTAGTTTTTACTGAGGCCCTAGTTCTGACTCACACTGCTTACCATGTGGTTGATATTTCCTGTTTGAGTTGGTTGAGCTGGTGTGTTGTTCCTTTGGATCTCCTGCTCCTCCATTCTGCTTTAAGCTAAGTGCATTTTGTCTTGCATTTTGTTGTTCGCTTGTGTGTGTTGTTGTCTAGGCCTCAGGGAGACACTGGTTCCTTCATCTGGGAAGGAGCCAGTAGTCTCATTCTCTGCCACTATTCCTAGTGCCTTCCAGGGTCTTCAAGGCCTAGGTTCCAATGTATGAGTATTTCCACCTTCAGGGTCAACTCATACTGGCAGGAGTAAGGGAGAGGTCTAGGGATTCCTAGGAGGTCACTATCCCTCTCCCTTAGCTTTGAGGCCTAGATTCTGGTCTATTCCTTCTGTGTGTCATTTGGTGTTATCCCCTCCCCCTTACCCGTGACACCATAGTTCCAATTTTAAATTGTGGCGGAGAAAGCCAGGATTCGATTTCTTAATGAAGGACACGGAGCAGTTCCTCCCCTATGAGACTCCGTCCACCCAGGCAAACCAGGTGCAGAACAGCGTGAGAGTGATGAGAGGGGTCTCACATGGCTTGCATACAGTGGCGTAACTACCGTGGAAGCACGGGAAGCGGCTGCTTCCGGACCCGGGCTGCATGATACCAAGTTTCTTGATTATCTAATACAGTTTTTCAGGCCAGGCCTTTTCACATACAGTGCGGCGCCGGCAACATTGGGGACCCGGCCTGTCCATGGGGACAGTCGGTGTCAGCCGTGCAGCAATACATAGAATAGGCGCCTATCCTACAGCAGGGGTCATACTGTGCTGTACATACAGTGTAATGTGACGTCATGTTCACCTCTCTGGTTATATTACCCAGGAAAGCACAATTCTGCAGCCCACCCCCTCGGCCCTTGTCTGTGCCCCCCTGCTTGCTGTTCTGCCATCTACTACTGCTTATTTTATTACTCTTATATATGCAAAGGGTGTGCACTTATATGTGCCATAATAACCAATAGCACATGGCAGAACAGCGGGCAGAAAGGGGAGGCTGCCATGTAGTGCAAGCCATAGACAGTATCACCCCCCCTTCCCAATGTTTTATATAAAAGATAAATAAACAAAAAAAAGTCTTTACTATTAACATATAAAAATACAAAAAACACAGTTTTGGTGATCAACTCCCCTCCCCACACGCACCCCAAAAAAAATTAGAAGGGTTCATGCACACGACCATATGCCCTCTGAGACATTTGGTCCTTGAATGGGCCATATGTCCCGGAGCACATGAGTTGATCGTGTGCACGGGAGCGCACAGCTTCATGGATTACTAAAACGTATAATTATGGGACAGTAGTCTCGCGCGCAGCCCAACATGCACATAACCTATGATGCTGTGCACTCCTGTTCACACGATCAATGCCACTCCGGGACATACATGGCTCACTCACGGACTGTATGTCTTGGAGGGCATACGGTTGTGTGCATGGACCCTAACAATGATCAAAAAATTGTACGCACCCCAAAAATGGTACCAATAAAAACTACAGTTAACCCACAAAAAAGCCATCATAAAGCTCTGTAGACAGAAATATAAAAAAAGTTATGGCTGTCAGAAAATGTTGATGCAACGAAAAAACTTTCTTTCTCAAATGTTTTATTTTAACCCCTTCTAAACCAGAGGCTATTTTTTCCTTTTGCATTTTGGTTTTGTGCTCTCTGCCGGCTTGTTTTTAGCAGGACAAGTTGTACTTTCCAACGCAACCATTTAATATTGCATAAAATGTAGTAGGAAGTGGAAAAAAAGGTGGTGGAATTAGAAAAAACAAAAAAACAAATTTGAAACAGCTTTACAGTTTTTTTTTCACTTGTGATCTTGATTCTCCAGGTCAGTATAAATCTGGCGGATACTACATATGTATAGTTTTACTTACGTTTTAATACTGGAAAATAATAAAAAATTAGAAGCATATTCTTTTTTTGGGCCATTTTCGGAACCCTATAAGCTTTTTGTAGTTAACTAGCATAGTAGTCTGTAATGATTTTACTAGTTTCCTATTGAGCCCGGCTACAGACAGGGGCTTCGTAGGAAACACTGTGCAGCAGCCTCCTGTCATTCACTATGACAGGGGCTGCTGTACACAAGCTTCAGCTCCTCTGATCGCCACACAGGGGATTCTGGAGCATTACCAGAAGCCCGTATTGAAAAAAAAGGACTATGTAAATGAAAAAGTTACTGATCTTGGAGGCAAAGGAGGAAATAAAAAAATAAAAATTAAGTATTAAAGGGGTTGAGTAATCTTAGACATTGGTGGCATGTTGCTACAAAATGCCACCAATGTCAGTTAGGTGCGGGTCCCATCTGTGGGTCCCACACTTATCACTATAACGAAACACCAACATTTAAAATAGCCAAGCGCACTGCTCAGGTCATGTCAAGGATTCGATTACTTTCTTACCCTCATCTTACATTTTCCACCTCTTGGGCTAATAGTATATTGCAAAAGTTTTTTTTCTACCTTCTAGATTTCATTGCTTGGAGCAGTGCTTTAACAGAACTTGAAGAGGAGAAGAGCACGTCAATGAAGACTGCAGTCCAGTGAGAAAGATCCCAACATGGGTGAGTACGGCTGACTTCAGTGCTGTGGACCCGAGTGTCTCCTTCTCAGCCTCTACATCAGGGGTGCACAACCTTTTCTGGTTGGGGGCCACATTGTCAACGTGAACCAATCCAAGGGCCGAAAATAAACTTTAAAGGGGTATTACCAAGTGACATACTATATTTATGGCATATTGAACATACAGTATATATAATAAATGTCTAGTTATACAATAAATCATAAATGTCTAGTTGATCTAGCACTCCCATCTAATGGGACAATACATGAAAGATTCATGTGAGCAGTCACAAGACATAGACATACATGTCTGCTACCAGATGTTTGGGGGCCTCATAGAATGGAGAATTGAGGGCCGCATGTGGCCCCCGGGCCGCAGGTTGTGCACCCCTGCTCTACATCTTAAAATTAGAGGAGGTGAAGGATGGACTTCCGTGACATCCGGCACTGGCCGCCAAGCTAAACTGGAATGTGCAGGGTGTTGGAGGAGGGCAGCAGCAGACTACTAAGAGAATCTCCTTAAATGCTTTGTCTGTTTTTTTCTTCTATTCATGACTAGAGTTGAGCGGACACCTGGATGTTCGGGTTCGAGAAGTTCGGCCGAACTTCCCGGAAATGTTAGGGTTCGGGATCCGTACCCGATCCGAACTTCGTCCCGAACTCGAACCCCATTGAAGTCAATGGGGACCCGAACTTTTCGGCACTAAAAAGGCTGTAAAACAGCCCAGGAAAGGGCTAGAGGGCTGCAAAAGGCAGCATAAAAATTAACCAATATCAATTGGAGAGAGGTCCCATAGCAGAGAATCTGGCTTCACGTCACCCACCACTGGAACAGTCCATTCTCAGATATTTAGGCCCCGGCACCCAGGCAGAGGAGAGAGGTCCCGTAACAGAGAATCTGTCTTCATGTCAGCAGAGAATCAGTCTGCATGTCATAGCAGAGAATCAGGCTTCACGTCAGCCACCACTGTAACAGTCCATTGTCATAAATTTAGGCCCTGGCACCCAGGCAGAGGAGAGAGGTCCCATAACACAGAATCTGGCTTCATGTCAGCAGATAATCAGTCTTCATATCATAGCAGAGAATCAGGCTTCACGTCACCCACCACTGTAACAGTCCATTGTCATAAATTTAGGCCCCGGCACCCAGGCAGAGGAGAGAGGTCCCATAACACAGAATCTGGCTTCATGTCAGCAGAGAATAAGTCTGCATGTCATAGCAGAGAATCAGGCTTCACGTCAGCCACCACTGCAACAGTCCATTGTCAGATATTTAGGCCCAGCACCCAGGCAGAGGAGAGAGGTCCCATAACACAGAATCTGTCTTCATGTCAGCAGAGAATCAGTCTGCATGTCATAGCAGAGAATCAGGCGTCACGTCAGCCACCACTGCAACAGTCCATTGTCAGATATTTAGGCCCAGCACCCAGGCAGAGGAGAGAGGTCCCATAACACAGTATCTGGCTTCATGTCACCAGAGAATCAGTCTTCATGTCATAGCATAGAATCAGGCTTCACGTCACCCACCACTGTAACAGTCCATTATCATAAATTTAGGCCCCGGCACCCAGGCAGAGGAGAGAGGTCCCATAACACAAAATCTGGCTTCATGTCAGCAGATAATCAGTCTTCATATCATAGCAGAGAATCAGGCTTCACGTCACCCACCACTGTAACAGTCCATTATCATAAATTTAGGCCCCGGCACCCAGGCAGAGGAGAGAGGTCCCATAACACAGAATCTGGCTTCATGTCAGCAGATAATCAGTCTTCATATCATAGCAGAGAATCAGGCTTCACGTCACCCACCACTGTAACAGTCCATTATCATAAATTTAGGCCCCGGCACCCAGGCAGAGGAGAGAGGTCCCATAACACAGAATCTGGCTTCATGTCAGCAGAGAATTAGTCTGCATGTCATAGCAGAGAATCAGGCTTCACGTCACCCACCACTGTAACAGTCCATTGTCATAAATTTAGGCCCTGGCCCCCAGTCAGAGGAGAGAGGTCCCATAACACAGAATCTGGCTTCATGTCAGCAGAGAATCAGTCTTCATGTCATAGCAGAGAATCAGACTTCACGTCAGCCACCACTGCAACAGTCCATTGGCATATATTTAGGCCCAGCACCCAGGCAGAGGAGAGAGGTCCCGTAACAGAGAATCTGTCTTCATGTCAGCAGAGAATCAGTCTGCATGTCATAGCAGAGAATCAGGCTTCACGTCAGCCACCACTGTAACAGTCCATTGTCATAAATTTAGGCCCCGGCACCCAGGCAGAGGAGAGAGGTCCCATAACACAGAATCTGGCTTCATGTCAGCAGAGAATCAGTCTTCATATCATAGCAGAGAATCAGGCTTCACGTCACCCACCACTGTAACAGTCCATTGTCATAAATTTAGGCCCCGGCACCCAGGCAGAGGAGAGAGGTCCCATAACACAGAATCTGGCTTCATGTCACCAGAGAATCAGTCTTCATGTCATAGCAGAGAATCAGGCTTCACGTCAGCCACCACGGCAACAGTCCATTGTCATATATTTAGGCCCAGCACCCAGGCAGAGGAGAGAGGTCCCGTAACAGAGGATCTGGCTTCATGTCAGCAGAGAATCAGTCTGCATGTCATAGCAGAGAATCAGGCTTTACGTCAGCCACCACTGCAACAGTCCATTGTCATATATTTAGGCCCAGCACACAGGCAGAGGAGAGGTCCTGTAACAGAGAATCTATCTTCATGTCAGCAGAGAATTAGTCTGCATGTCATAGCAGAGAATCAGGCATCACGTCAGCCACCACTGCAACAGTCCATTGGCATATATTTAGGCCCAGCACACAGGCAGAGGAGAGAGGTCCCGTAACAGAGGATCTGGCTTCATGTCAGCAGAGAATCAGTCTGCATGTCATAGCAGAGAATCAGGCTTCACGTCAGCCACCACTGCAACAGTCCATTGGCATATATTTAGGCCCAGCACACAGGCAGAGGAGAGAGGTCCCGTAACAGAGAATCTGTCTTCATGTCAGCAGAGAATTAGTCTGCATGTCATAGCAGAGAATCAGGCTTCACGTCAGCCACCACTGCAACAGTCCATTGTCATATATTTAGGCCCAGCACACAGGCAGAGGAGAGAGGTCCCGTAACAGAGAATCTGTCTTCATGTCAGCAGAGAATTAGTCTGCATGTCATAGCAGAGAATCAGGCTTCACGTCAGCCACCACTGCAACAGTCCATTGTCATATATTTAGGCCCAGCACACAGGCAGAGGAGAGAGGTCCCGTAACAGAGAATCTGTCTTCATGTCAGCAGAGAATTAGTCTGCATGTCATAGCAGAGAATCAGGCTTCACGTCACCCAACATTGGAACAGTCCATTGTCATATATTTAGGCCCAGCACACAGGCAGAGGAGAGAGGTACCGTAACAGAGAATCTGTCTTCATGTCAGCAGAGAATTAGTTTGCATGTCATAGCAGAGAATCAGGCTTCACGTCAGCCACCACTGTAACAGTCCATTGTCATATATTTAGGCCCAGCACCCAGGCAGAGGAGAGAGGTCCCGTAACAGAGAATCTGTCTTCATGTCAGCAGAGAATCAGTCTGCATGTCATAGCAGAGAATCAGGCTTCACGTCACCCAACATTGGAACAGTCCATTGGCATATATTTAGGCCCCGGCACCCAGACAGAGGAGAGGTTCATTCAACTTTGGGTAGCCTCGCAATATAATGGTAAAATGAAAATAAAAATAGGATTGAATGAGGAAGTGCCCTGGAGTACAATAATATATGGTTAAGGGGAGGTAGTTAATGTCTAATCTGCACAAGGGATGGACAGGTCCTGTGGGATCCATGCCTGGTTCATTTTTATGAACGTCAGCTTGTCCACATTGGCTGTAGACAGGCGGCTGCGTTTGTCTGTAATGACGCCCCCTGCCGTGCTGAATACACGTTTAGACAAAACGCTGGCCGCCGGGCAGGCCAGCACCTCCAAGGCATAAAAGGCTAGCTCTGGCCACGTGGACAATTTAGAGACCCAGAAGTTGAATAGGGCCGAACCATCAGTCAGTACGTGGAGGGGTGTGCACACGTACTGTTCCACCATGTTAGTGAAATGTTGCCTCCTGCTAACACGTTGCGTATCAGGTGGTGGTGCAGTTAGCTGTGGCGTGTTGACAAAACTTTTCCACATCTCTGCCATGCTAACCCTGCCCTCAGAGGCGCTGGCCGTGACACAGCTGCCTTGGCGACCTCTTGCTCCTCCTCTGCCTTGGCCTTGGGCTTCCACTTGTTCTCCTGTGACATTTGGGAATGCTCTCAGTAGCGCGTCTACCAACGTGCGCTTGTACTCGCGCATCTTCCTATCACGCTCCAGTGCAGGAAGTAAGGTGGGCACATTGTCTTTAGACCGTGGATCCAGCAGGGTGGCAACCCAGTAGTCCGCACACGTTAAAATGTGGGCAACTCTGCTGTCGTTGCGCAGGCACTGCAGCATGTAGTCGCTCATGTGTGCCAGGCTGCCCAGGGGTAAGGACAAGCTGTCCTCTGTGGGAGGCGTATCGTCATCGTCCTGCCTTTCCCCCCAGCCACGCACCAGTGATGGGCCCGAGCTGCGTTGGGTGCCACCCCGCTGTGACCATGCTTCATCCTCATCCTCCTCCACCTCCTCCTCATCCTTGTCCTCCTCGTCCTCCAGTAGTGGGCCCTGGCTGGCCACACTTGTACCTGGCCTCTGCTGTTGCAAAAAACCTCCCTCTGAGTCACTTCGAAGAGACTGGCCTGAAAGTGCTAAAAATGACCCCTCTTCCTCCTCCTCCTCCTCCTCCTCCTGGGCCACCTCCTCTTCCATCATCGCCCTAAGTGTTTTCTCAAGGAGACATAGAAGTGGTATTGTAACACTGATAACGGCGACATCGCCACTGGCCATGTTGGTGGAGTACTCGAAACAGCGCAACAGGGCACACAGGTCTCGCATGGAGGCCCAGTCACTGGAGGTGAAGTGGTGCTGTTCCGCAGTGCGACTGACCCGTGCGTGCTGCAGCTGAAACTCCACTGTGGCCTGCTGCTGCTCGCACAGTCTGTCCAGCATGTGCAAGGTGGAGTTCCATCTGGTGGGCACGTCGCATATGAGGCGGTGAGCGGGAAGACCGAAGTTACGCTGTAGCGCAGACAGGCGAGCAGCGGCAGGATGTGAACGCCGGAAGCGCGAACAGACGGCCCGCACTTTATGCAGCAGCTCTGACATGTCGGGGTAGTTGTGAATGAACTTCTGCACCACCAAATTCAGCACATGCGCCAGGCAAGGGATGTGCGTCAAACCGGCTAGTCCCAGAGCTGCAACTGAGATTTCGCCCATTATCGCACACCACCAGGCCGGGCTTGAGGCTCACCGGCAGCAACCACTCGTCGGTCTGTTGTTCTATACCACGCCACAACTCCTGTGCGGTGTGGGGCCTGTCCCCCAAACATATGAGTTTCAGAATGGCCTGCTGACGTTTACCCCGGGCTGTGCTGAAGTTGGTGGTGAAGGTGTGTGGCTGACTGGATGAGCAGGTGGAAGAAGAGGAGGAGGAAGCCGAGAAGGAGGAGGTGGCAACAGGAGGCAAAGAATGTTGCCCTGCGATCCTTGGCGGCGGAAGGACTTGCGCCAAACGGCTCTCCGCCTGGGGCCCAGCTGCCACTACATTTACCCAGTGTGCAGTTAGGGAGATATAGCGTCCCTGGCCGTGCTTACTGGTCCACGTATCTGTGGTTAGGTGGACCTTGCTACAGATAGCGTTGCGCAGTGCACACTTGATTTTATTGGATACTTGGTTGTGCAAGGAAGGCACGGCTCTCTTGGAGAAGTAGTGGCGGCTGGGAACAACATACTGTGGGACAGCAAGCGCCATGAGCTGTTTGAAGCTGTCTGTGTCCACCAGCCTAAATGACAGCATTTCATAGACCAGTAGTTTAGAAATGCTGGCATTCAGGGCCAGGGATCGAGGGTGGCTAGGTGGGAATTTACGCTTTCTCTCAAATGTTTGTGAGATGGAGAGCTGAACGCTGCCGTGTGACATGGTTGAGATGCTTGGTGACGGAGGTGGTGGTGGTGTTGGTGGTACATCCCCTGTTTGCTGGGCGGCAGGTGCCAACGTTCCTCTGCTGCTGCCGCCTCGGAGGAAGAGGCCGAGGCGGCAGCAGCAGAAGAGGCCGAGGCGGCAGCAGCAGAAGAGGCCGAGGCGGCAGCAGCAGAAGAGGTAGCAGGGGGAGCCTGAGTGACTTCCTTGTTTTTAAGGTGTTTACTCCACTGCAGTTCATGCTTTGCATGCAGGTGCCTGGTCATGCAGGTTGTGCTAAGGTTCAGAACGTTAATGCCTCGCTTCAGGCTCTGATGGCACAGCGTGCAAACCACTCGGGTCTTGTCGTCAGCACATTGTTTGAAGAAGTGCCATGCCAGGGAACTCCTTGAAGCTGCCTTTGGGGTGCTCGGTCCCAGATGGCGGCGGTCAGTAGCAGACGGAGTCTCTTGGCGGCGGGTGTTCTGCTTTTGCCCACTGCTCCCTCTTTTGCTACGCTGTTGGCTCGGTCTCACCACTGCCTCTTCCTCCGAACTGTGAAAGTCAGTGGCACGACCTTCATTCCATGTGGGGTCTAGGACCTCATCGTCCCCTGCATCGTCTTCCACCCAGTCTTGATCCCTGACCTCCTATTCAGTCTGCACACTGCAGAAAGACGCAGCAGTTGGCACCTGTGTTTCGTCATCATCAGAGACTTGCTGAGGTGGTATTCCCATGTCCTCATCATCAGGAAACATAAGTGGTTGTGCGTCAGTGCATTCTATGTCTTCCACCGCTGGGGAAGGGCTAGGTGGATGCCATTGGGAAACCCTGCCAGCAGAGTCTTCAAACAGCATAAGAGAGTGCTGCATAACTTGAGGCTCAGACAGTTTCCCTGATATGCATGGGGGTGATGTGACAGACTGATGGGGTTGGTTTTCAGGCGCCATCTGTGCGCTTTCTGCAGAAGACTGGGTGGGAGATAATGTGAACGTTCTGGATCCACTGTCGGCCACCCAATTGACTAATGCCTGTACCTGCTCAGGCCTTACCATCCTTAGAACGGCATTGGGCCCCACCATATATCGCTGTAAATTCTGGCGGCTACTGGGACCTGAGGTAGTTGGTACACTAGGACGTGTGGATGTGGCAGAACGGCCACGTCCTCTCCCAGCACCAGAGGGTCCACTAACACCACCACGACCATGTCCACGTCCGCGTCCCTTACTAGATGTTTTCCTCATTGTTATCGTTCACCACAACAACAAAAATATTATTTGGCCCAATGTATTGAATTCAAATTCAGGCCTTTTTTTACAGACACCTAACACTATCTGGCTATCTATTTAGGTACCGTATTAAACTAATACAGGCACAGCAGTAACCACCGATTTAGCTGACTATGAATTTGAGGCCTAGTATTTAGGCGCTGGGTGACAGGTATACGTTTTACGGACAGAATTAGACTGGGATATGCACAGTAGCGTGTGTGTGAAGTTATTGAGAATTACCCTATCAGCACCTTGATTCTGATATACCCTTTTAGGGATGTATTTAAAGTAGGCCTGATACAGCAGAAACCACTAAATTAGGAAATTGCTAAATTGGGAATTGTATTTCAACCCAGAACAAAAAATGTGCTTTGACGGACACTAAATAACTTGCCCAGCCACAACAGTACAGCAGTAACGACAGATTTAGCAGGATATAAATTTGAGGCCTAGTATTTAGGCGCTGGGTGACAGGTATAGGTTTACTGACAGAATTAGACTTGGAAATGCACAGTAGCGTGTGTGTGAAGTTATTCAGAATGACCCTATGTGCACCTTGAATATTATATACCCTTTTAGGGATGTATTTAAAGTAGGCCTGATACAGCAGAAACCACTAAATTAGGAAATTGCTAAATTAGGAATTGTATTTCAACCCAGAACAAAAAATGTGCTTTGACGGACACTAAATAACTTGCCCAGCCACAACAGTACAGCAGTAACGACAGATTTAGCTGGATATAAATTTGAGGCCTAGTATTTATGCGCTGGGTGACAGGTATAGGTTTACTGACAGAATTAGACTTGGAAATGCACAGTAGCGTGTGTGTGAAGTTATTCAGAATGACCCTATCAGCACCTTGAATATTATATACCCTTTTAGGGATAAATTTAAAGTAGGCCTGATACAGCAGAAACCACTAAATTAGGAAATTGCTAAATTGGGAATTGTATTTCAACCCAGAACAAAAACTGTGCTTTGACGGACACTAAATAACTTGCCCAGCCACAACAGTACAGCAGTAACGACAGATTTAGCAGGATATAAATTTGAGGCCTAGTATTTAGGCGCTGGGTGACAGGTATACGTTTACGGACAGAATTAGACTGGGATATGCACAGTAGCGTGTGTGTGAAGTTATTGAGAATGACCCTATCAGCACCTTGATTCTGATATACCCTTTTAGGGATGTATTTAAAGTAGGCCTGATACAGCAGAAACCACTAAATTAGGAAATTGCTAAATTGGGAATTGTATTTCAACCCAGAACAAAAAATGTGCTTTGACGGACACTAAATAACTTGCCCAGCCACAACAGTACAGCAGTAACGACAGATTTAGCAGGATATAAATTTGAGGCCTAGTATTTAGGCGCTGGGTGACAGGTATAGGTTTACTGACAGAATTAGACTTGGAAATGCACAGTAGCGTGTGTGTGAAGTTATTCAGAATGACCCTATGTGCACCTTGAATATTATATACCCTTTTAGGGATGTATTTAAAGTAGGCCTGATACAGCAGAAACCACTAAATTAGGAAATTGCTAAATTAGGAATTGTATTTCAACCCAGAACAAAAAATGTGCTTTGACGGACACTAAATAACTTGCCCAGCCACAACAGTACAGCAGTAACGACAGATTTAGCTGGATATAAATTTGAGGCCTAGTATTTAGGCGCTGGGTGACAGGTATAGGTTTACTGACAGAATTAGACTTGGAAATGCACAGTAGCGTGTGTGTGAAGTTATTCAGAATGACCCTATCAGCACCTTGAATATGATATACCCTTTTAGGGATAATTTAAAGTAGGCCTGATACAGCAGAAACCACTAAATTAGGAAATTGCTAAATTGGGAATTGTATTTCAACCCAGAACAAAAACTGTGCTTTGACGGACACTAAATAACTTGCCCAGCCACAACAGTACAGCAGTAACGACAGATTTAGCAGGATATAAATTTGAGGCCTAGTATTTAGGCGCTGGGTGACAGGTATACGTTTTACGGACAGAATTAGACTGGGATATGCACAGTAGCGTGTGTGTGAAGTTATTGAGAATGACCCTATCAGCACCTTGATTCTGATATACCCTTTTAGGGATGTATTTAAAGTAGGCCTGATACAGCAGAAACCACTAAATTAGGAAATTGCTAAATTGGGAATTGTATTTCAACCCAGAACCAAAAATGTGCTTTGACGGACACTAAATAACTTGCCCAGCCACAACAGTACAGCAGTAACGACAGATTTAGCAGGATATACATTTGAGGCCTAGTATTTAGGCGCTGGGTGACAGGTATACGTTTTACGGACAGAATTAGACTGGGATATGCACAGTAGCGTGTGTGTGAAGTTATTGAGAATGACCCTATCAGCACCTTGATTCTGATATACCCTTTTAGGGATGTATTTAAAGTAGGCCTGACACAGCAGAAACCACTAAATTAGGAAATTGCTAAATTGGGAATTGTATTTCAACCCAGAACAAAAAATGTGCTTTGACGGAAACTAAATAACTTGCCCAGCCACAACAGTACAGCAGTAACGACAGATTTAGCAGGATATAAATTTGAGGCCTTGTATTTAGGCGCTGGGTGACAGGTATAGGTTTACTGACAGAATTAGACTTGGAAATGCACAGTAGCGTGTGTGTGAAGTTATTCAGAATGACCCTATCAGCACCTTGAATATTATATACCCTTTTAGGGATAAATTTAAAGTAGGCCTGATACAGAAGAAACCACTAAATTAGGAAATTGCTCAATTGGGAATTGTATTTCAACCCAGAACAAAAACTGTGCTTTGACGGACACTAAATAACTTGCCCAGCCACAACAGTACAGCAGTAACGACAGATTTAGCAGGATATAAATTTGAGGCCTAGTATTTAGGCGCTGGGTGACAGGTATACGTTTTACAGACAGAATTAGACTGGGATATGCACAGTAGCGTGTGTGTGAAGTTATTGAGAATGACCCTATCAGCACCTTGATTCTGATATACCCTTTTAGGGATGTATTTAAAGTAGGCCTGATACAGCAGAAACCACTAAATTAGGAAATTGCTAAATTGGGAATTGTATTTCAACCCAGAACAAAAAATGTGCTTTGACGGACACTAAATAACTTGCCCAGCCACAATAGTACAGCAGTAACGACAGATTTAGCAGGATATAAATTTGAGGCCTAGTATTTAGGCGCTGGGTGACAGGTATAGGTTTACTGACAGAATTAGACTTGGAAATGCACAGTAGCGTGTGTGTGAAGTTATTCAGAATGACCCTATCAGCACCTTGAATATTATATACCCTTTTAGGGATAAATTTAAAGTAGGCCTGATACAGCAGAAACCACTAAATTAGGAAATTGCTAAATTGGAAATTGTATTTCAACCCAGAGCAAAAACTGTGCTTTGACGGACACTAAATAACTTGCCCAGCCACAACAGTACAGCAGTAACGACAGATTTAGCAGGATATAAATTTGAGGCCTAGTATTTAGGCGCTGGGTGACAGGTATAGGTTTACTGACAGGATTAGACTTGGAAATGCACAGTAGCAGGTGTGTGAAGTTATTCTGAATGACCCTATGTGCACCTTCAATATTATATACCCTTTTAGGGATAGATTTCAAATAGCTCTGATACAGCAGAAACCACTAAATTAGGAAATTGCTAAATTGGGAATTGTATTTCAACCCAGAACAAAAACTGTGCTTTGACGACACTAAATAACTTGCCCAGCCACAACAGTACAGCAGTAACGACAGATTTAGCAGGATATAAATTTGAGGCCTAGAATTTAGGCGCTGGGTGACAGGTATACGTTTTACGGACAGAATTAGACTGGGATATGCACAGTAGCGTGTGTGAAGTTATTGAGAATGACCCTATCAGCACCTTGATTCTGATATACCCTTTTAGGGATGTATTTAAAGTAGGCCTGATACAGCAGAAACCACTAAATTAGGAAATTGCTAAATTGGGAATTGTATTTCAACCCAGAACCAAAAATGTGCTTTGACGGACACTAAATAACTTGCCCAGCCACAACAGTACAGCAGTAACGACAGATTTAGCTGGATATAAATTTGAGGCCTAGTATTTAGGCGCTGGGTGACAGGTATAGGTTTACTGACAGAATTAGACTGGGATATGCACAGTAGCGTGTGTGTGAAGTTATTCAGAATGACCCTATCAGCACCTTGAATATTATATACCCTTTTAGGGATAAATTTAAAGTAGGCCTGATACAGCAGAAACCACTAAATTAGGAAATTGCTAAATTGGGAATTGTATTTCAACCCAGAACAAAAACTGTGCTTTGACGGACACTAAATAACTTGCCCAGCCACAACAGTACAGCAGTAATGACAGATTTAGCAGGATATAAATTTGAGGCCTAGTATTTAGGCGCTGGGTGACAGGTATAGGTTTACTGACAGAATTAGACTTGGAAATGCACAGTAGCGTGTGTGTGAAGTTATTCAGAATGACCCTATCAGCACCTTGAATATTATATACCCTTTTAGGGATAAATTTAAAGTAGGCCTGATACAGCAGAAACCACTAAATTAGGAAATTGCTAAATTGGGAATTGTATTTCAACCCAGAGCAAAAACTCTACTTTGACGGACACTAAATAACTTGCCCAGCCAGAACAGTACAGCAGTAACGACAGATTTAGCAGGATATAAATTTGAGGCCTAGTATTTAGGCGCTGGGTGACAGGTATAGGTTTACTGACAGAATTAGACTTGGAAATGCACAGTAGCGGGTGTGTGAAGTTATTCTGAATGGCCCTATGTGCACCTTGAATATGATATACCCTTTTAGGGATAGATTTCAAATAGCTCTGATACAGCAGAAACCACTAAATTATGAAATTGCTAAATTGGGAATTGTATATCAACCCAGAACAAAAAATGTGCTTTGACGGACACTAAATAACTTGACCAGCCACAACAGTACAGCAGTAACGACAGATTTAGCTGGATATAAATTTGAGGCCTAGTATTTAGACTCTGGGTGACAGGTATAGGTTTACTGACAGAATTAGACTGGGATATGGCCAAAAAATGACCACACTATTGATGGTTAAATGCACTTGGTGTGACAGCTTGACCAACCACACTACTGAGGGTTAAATGCACTTGGTGACAGGCGCAGCTTGCCCCTGATGTAGTATATGGCCAAAAAATAAACAGACTATTGCTGGTTAAATGCACTTGGTGTGACAGCTTCACCCTGATATAGGATTTTGCCAAAAAACAACCACACCATTGAGGGTTAAATGCACTTGGTGACAGCTTGCCCCTGATGTAGTATATGGCCAAAAAATAAACAGACTATTGCTGGTTAAATGCACTTGGTGTGACAGCTTCACCCTGATGTAGGATTTAGCCAAAAAACAACCACACCATTGAGTGTTAAATGCACTTGGTGACAGGCGCAGCTTGCCCCTGATGTAGTATATGGCCAAAAAATAACCAGACTATTGTTGGTTAAATGCACTTGGTGTGACAGCTTCACACTGATGTAGGAATTAGCCAAAAAACAACCACACCATTAAGGGTTAAATGCACTTGGTCGCAGCTTGTGCTGGCACACCACAAGACACAAAATGGCCGCCGATCACCCCAGAAAAAAGTGACTGACAAACGGTCTGGGCAGCCTAAAAACAGTGAGCAATTGAGTATCAGCAGCTCAATGATCCACAGCTGCAGATCGATCAATTAATCAAGTCCTTTGGAGGAGTTAATCTGCCTAATCTCGCCCTACTGTCGCAGCCGCAACCTCTCCCTATGCTGATCAGAGCAGAGTGACGGGCGGCGCTATGTGACTCCAGCTTAAATAGAGGCTGGGTCACATGGTGCTCTGGCCAATCACAGCCATGCCAATAGTAGGCATGGCTGTGATGGCCTCTTGGGGCAAGTAGTATGACGCTTGTTGATTGGCTGCTTTGCAGCCTTTCATAAAGCGCCAAGAAAGTGACGAACACCGAACCCGAACCCGGACTTTTACGAAAATGTCCGGGTTCGGGTCCGTGTCACGGACACCCCAAAATTCGGTACGAACCCGAACTATACAGTTCGGGTTCACTCATCCCTATTTATGACCTATCCAGATCGGTGGGGGGAGGGGGTGACTCCCGACACCCTCACGATCAGCTGTTTGAAGAGAAGGCAGCACTCATACAAGAGCTGCCTTCTCCTCATTGTTAACCTGCTTACCAACTGCAGTTAAGAGCAGTGTAATTGCAACTATGGCATTCCCATTCACTTCTATGGGACATTACCCTACTACTTACTTGGACAGGAAGGAGCTGTCCCATTTATGTGAATGCAGTTGCGAGGGCAAGCAGGCAAACAATGAGGAGAAGGCAGTGCTTGCATGAGCGCTGCTTTCTCTTCAAACAGCTGATCGGCGGGGGGGCTGGTGTCAGACCCACGCTGATCTGATATTGATGACCTATCTTGAGAATGGGTCATCAATAGAAAAAAAGCTGAAAACCCCTTTAAAGGAACACTGTCATCTGGATTTTATTTACTGAGCTAACAACATCACCACATTAGTCTCCACGATTTACATTAAAATATACTAGTATTACTGCCAGGGGCGTAGCGTGGGGGGGGCCGGAGGGGCCGTTGCCCCGGGCGCCAAATTGCAGGGGGCGCCAGGCATCCGAAATTTCAATGAGGGCTACGGGAGCCTATGGCTCCCGTCCCCTCCGTTATGCCCCATAGGCTTCAGGCCTAGTGGCCTGAAGCCTATAAGGCAGTAGAGGCGAGCGACGCAGGACTCGGTCACGATAACCTCACTGTGACCTCCTGCGTCGGGTCTCGCGAGATGACGCGATGACGCGGCGCAGGAAGGCACAGTGAGGCGTTCGTGACCGCCTGCGGCGGGAACAAGCAGGGATGGAGATAGGTAAGTATTTTTTTTTAATGTTAACTTACCTAATTGCAGAGGCTCTGGCGGCAGTATGGGGGGTGGGAGAGGAGAGGAGAGGACTGGAGCAGAAAGGCTATATTCAATGGCATTGGCACAGCAATAAGAGGGGCGATTATATTAGCAAAGAGGGGGGCCAGTACATTAATAACAGAGGGGCCATTACATTAATAACAAAGAGGGGGACATTATATTAGCAAAGAGGGGGGCCAGTACATTAATAGCAAAGAGGGGGACATTACATTAGCAAAGAGGGGGCCAGTACATTAATAACAAAGAGGGGGACATTATATTAGCAAAGAGGGGGGCCAGTACATTAATAACAAAGAGGGGGACATTATATTAGCAAAGAGGGGGGCCAGTACATTAATAATAAAAAGGGGGCCATTATATTAATAATAAAGAGGGGGCCAGTACATTATTAATAAAAAGGGGGCCATTATATTAATAATAAAGAGGGGGCCAGTACATTATTATTATTAATGTAATCAGTGCAGTTTCTATGTAAAATTTCTCTCAGGGCGAGTGTCAAAAAAACTCCCCCCCCCCCCCTCCCCTCAAAACTGCTCGATGAAATAAGTGTCTCCCCATTGTAAAAAATGTGGAACCACATTGCACGGACGGTCACAGTGACCCACTGTCCCATAGACTCAGGCTCTCACTCACAGCAGGCTTCTTTCTCAGCACTGCTCCGGGCGGGCGGTAACAGGCAGGCAGTGCGGGCGGTGGTGCTCACCTCACTCATTGTACGTCACGCAGTGCGTGAGCGCCGCCGCCCGCACTGCCTGCCTGTGGGGGGACATTATTTTTAATAAGGATCACTATGGACATTATTTAGAATGGAGGCTGCTGTGGATGTCATTATAACTGTATAATGTCTGATAGGCCTAGTCCTGAGTTATATTACCCTGCCCTGTATAATAATGTACCCTGATACCCCTTAGTTATATTACTCCAGCGGGGTAATATAACTAAGGGGTATCAGGGATGGGTACATTATTATACAGGGCATGGGCAGGGTAATATAACTCAGCTCAGGACTAGGCTTATCAGACATTATACAGTTATAATGAGTAATGACACCAACAGCAGCCTCCATTCTAAATAATGTCCATAGTGATCCTTATTAAACTTAATGTCCCCCACAGTGACAGTGGCCCCCCCCCCCCCCCCCTTATCAGATCCGGAATTGCGGACCCGGATCCGCAATTCCGATCCTGAAAAAAAATAGTACATGTCCTATTCTTGTCCCCAATAACGGACAAGAATAGGCATATTCTCTTAGTGCCGGCAATGTGCGGTCCGCAAAATGTAGTATTAATAACTAAACAATTAAATAATACACATATTGCATTGTCTACTTACCACCAGGACAATTAGATGATCTGGTCTCTGGCTCTTGGTCTGGCTCTGCGGACTCTCTTGTCACTCTCTTCTCCCCCCCCTTCCTCTCTCTCCCCCCCCTCCCTTGTCACTCTCTTCTCCCCCCCCCTCCCTTGTCACTCTCTTCTCCCCCCCCCTCCCTTGTCACTCTCTTCTCCCCCCCCTCCCTTGTCACTCTCTTCTCCCCCCCCTCCCTTGTCACTCTCATTCCCCCCCTCACCCCCTCGTCACTCTCATTCTACACCCCCCCCCCCTTCGTCACTGTCATTCTACACCCCCCTGTCACTGTCATTCTACCCCACCCCCCCCTGTCACTGTCATTCTACCCCACCCCCCCTGTCACTGTCATTGTCATTCTACCCCCCCCCTGTCACTGTCATTCTACCCCCCCCCTGTCACTGTCATTCTACCCCCCCCTGTCACTGTCATTCTACCCCCCCCTGTCACTGTCATTATACCCCACCCCCCCCTGTCACTGTCATGCTACCCCACCCCCCCCTGTCACTGTCATTCTACCCCCCCCCCTGTCACTGTCATTCTACCCCCCCCTGTCACTGTCATTCTACCCCCCCCCTGTCACTGTCATTCTACCCCCCTGTCACTGTGATTCTACCCCCCCCCCCTGTCACTGTCATTTACCCCCACTGTCACTGTCATTCTACCCCCCCCCCTGTCACTGTCATTCTACCCCCCCCCTGTCACTGTCATTCTACCCCCCCCCTGTCACTGTCATTCTACCCCCCCCCCCCTGTCACTGTCATTCTACCCCCCCCCCTCATTTCCTCCCCCTTGTCAATGTCACCTCTAGTGTAGCGTGGCCGAGCTCTGTTCGCTCCGCGGTACAGGAGCTTTTGTTTCCTGTACTCGGCTGACAGGAAGCGCTCACTTAGTGTGCACTTCCTTTCAGTCCGGCCGGGTACAGGAAACAAATGCTCCTGTACCCCGGGCGGACCAAACAGAGCTCGGCCACGCTACAATAACATGAGGGGCGCTCAGGAGGCTCAGCATGAGGGGCGCCGCCGGCCGGCCGCCCGATCCTTTGCCTACAGAACGAAATTATTATTATTTTTTTTACATCAACAGGCGCCCCCTGTATCTGATAGCGCCCCGGGCGGCCGCCCGTCCCGCCCGCCCCTAGAAACGGCCCTGAATGTAATGACCCCCTCTTCATTATTAATGTAATGACCCCCTCTTTATTATTAATATAATGGCCCCCTCTTTATTATTAATGTAATGGCCCCTCTTTATTATTAATGTAATGCCCCCTCTTTATTATTAATGTAATGGCCCCTCTTTATTATTAATGTAATGGCCCCCTCTTCATTATTAATATAATGACCCCATCTTTGTTATGAATGTAATGACCCCCTCTTTGTTATTAATGTAATGGCCCCTCTTTATTATTAATGTAATGACCCCCTCTTTGCTAATATAATGGCCCCCTCTTTGTTATTAAAGAGGGGGCCAGTACATTAATAATAAAGAGGGGGCCATTATAATATACAGGGGGAATGAAAGCTATCTGTCTGGCTCTAGCTCAGTATTGGGGGGCAGCAGGATGACAGTGTTGAAGGAAGGAGAGCATGATAGTAAAGTGAGGAACCTAAATTTTTTTCGGTGAAACTCTGCAGAGACGAGAAGCGGCTGAAAGAAGTTATCATGGTGGTCTTATCTCTGAATGAAGACGTCGAGGAGAGTCTACATCACAGGAGACGTCACTGGATGTAACAGGTATGGTGCGGTATTCTACTGTAATAATAATGTCCATCCACATATCTGTTTCATGGTAGGGTTGGGGGAGAAGATTGAGAATTTGGCCCATACTGCCGCATTCTGGCCCCAGACTTCAGGTCACACTGTGTGTGTTCTGAATTCTGGGGCCTCACACCCATCTACTACATTATCTGTACTCAGAGAGTTATCTCTGTGTTATCTGAGGTGTTACATAGGACTGCTAGTGATCTACTACAGTATCTGTTAAAAGTGGCGTGCCTGGGGTAGGCGCGGGGGGGGGGGGCGCAATTTTTGGCTTGCCCCGGGTGCTGGCAACCCACGCTACGCCACTGATAACTGCACTGTGTCTTTTATTTGGTCTGTAAATTTGGTTTTATTATTAAGTAAAGTACACTATGACAGATAGTGAGTGTGTGTATATATATATATATATATATATATATATATACAGTACAGAACAAAAGTTTGGACACACCTTCTCATTCAAAGAGTTTTCTTTATTTTCATGACTATGAAAATTGTAGATTCACACTGAAGGCATCAAAACTATGAATTAACACATATGGAATTATATACTTATCAAAAAAGTATGAAACAACTGAAAATATGTCATATTCTAGGTTCTTCAAAGTAGCCACCTTTTGCTTTGATTACTGCTTTGCACACTCTTGGCATTCTCTTGATGAGCTTCAAGTGGTAGTCAACTGAAATGGTTTTCACTTCACAGGTGTGCCCTGTCAGGTTTAATAAGTGGGATTTCTTGCCTTATAAATGGGGTTGGGACCATCAGTTGCGTTGTGGAGAAGTCAGGTTGGATACACAGCTGATATTCCTCCTGAATAGACTGTTAGAATTTGTATTATGGCAAGAAAAAAGCAGCTAAGTAAAGAAAAACGAGTGGCCATCATTACTTTAAGAAATGAAGGTCAGTCAGTCCGAAAAATTGGGAAAACTTTGAAAGTGTCCCCAAGTGTAGTCACAAAAACCATCAAGCGCTACAAAGAAACTGGCTCACATGCGGACCGCATCCGGTTGTGTGCATGCGCCCTAACAATGATCAAAAAATTGCATGCATCCCAAAAATGGTACCAATAAAAACTACAGTTAACCCACAAAAAAAACATCATAAATATATACAGAAATATAAAAAAAGTTATGGCTGTCAGAAAATGTTGATGCAACGAAAAAACGTTCTTTCTCAAATGTTTTATTCTAACCCCTTCTAACCCAGAGGCTTTTTTTTCTTTTTGCATTTTGGTTTTGTGCTCTCTGCCGGCTTGTTTTTAGCAGTTGTAGAAGTTGTAGTTTAGAAGTTGTACTTTCCAACGCAACCATTTAATATTGCATAAAATGTAGTGGGAAGTGGAAAAAAGGTGGTGGAATTAGAAAAAACAGAAAAACTAATTTAACACAGTTTTTTTTTTACTTGTGTTCTTGATTCTCCAGGTCAGTATAAATCTGGAGGATACTACATATGTATAGTTTTACTTACGTTTTAATACTGGAAAATAATAAAAAAAATTAGAAGCATATTTTTTTTTTTTTGCCATTTTCGGAACTCTATAAGCTTTTTGTAGTTAACTAGCATAGTAGTCTGTAATGATTTTACTAGTTTCCTATTGAGCCCGGATACAGACAGGGGCTTCATAGGAAACACTGTGCAGCAGCCTCCTGTCATTCACTATGTGTACACAAGCTCCAGCTCCTCTGATCGCCACACAGGGGATTCTTGAGCATTACCAGAAGCCCATATTGAAAAAAAAGGACTATATAAATTAAAAAGTTACTGATCTTGGAGGCAAAAGAGGAAATAAAAAAAAAAATAATTAAGTATTAAAGGGGTTGAGTAATGTTGCTACAAAATGCCACCAATGTCAGTTAGGTGCGGGTCCCATCTGTGGGTCCCACACTTATCTCTATAACGAAACACCAAAATTTAAAATAGCCAAGCGCACTGCTCAGGTCATGTCAAGGATTCGATTACTTTCTTACCCTCATCTTACATTTTTCACCTCTTGGGCTAATAGTATATTGCAAAAGTTTTTTTTCTACCTTCTAGATTTCATTGCTTGGAGCAGTGCTTCAACAGAACTTGAAGAGGAGAAGAGCACATCAATTAAGACTGCAGTCCAGTGAGAAAGATCCCAACATGGGTGAGTACGGCTGGCTTCAGTGCTGTGGACCTGAGTGTCTCCTTCTCAGCCTCTACATCAGGGGTGCACAACCTTTTCTGGTTGGGGGCCACATTGTCAACGTGAACCAATTCCAAGGGCCGAAAATAAACTTTAAAGGGGTATTACCAAGCGAAATACTATATTTATGGATACAATCACGTATCAATTTTCCCAAAGAAAACGTGGCTGAAATAAAATATTTCACAAATTAAAGATAATGGAATTCAGTTCATACAGAAGAAAGTCTACAATCACCCATCAATTTTCCCAAAAAAGCAAATTTTCACATAAAACATTTTGCCACTATGTAATTCAGTCCATACCACAAAAGGAGGTCTACAATCCCCCATCAATTTTCCCAAAGAAAACATGGTTGAAATAAAAAATTTCACTGATGACAGGATAATGGAATTCGGTTCATACAGAAGAAAGCCTACAATCACCCATCAATTCCCCCCCCCCAAAACTATTTCACATAAAATATTTCACCACTACGTAATTCGGTCCATACCGAGAAAAGGGCTTCACCACATATAACTGCACCACTGAACGGCAATTAGGCCCTCATTTTTTTCTACTTTTACACAACGCAAAAGGCTTTTCAACAGATTAGTGCAATGCTGGACAGCGAATATATTTTTATTTCGCCACTAATACATGGCAAACAGGGCTGTAGAATATACCCCTGCACCACTGAATGGCAATTAGGCCTTTATTTTTTTCTACTTTTACACAACAGGCTTTTCAACAGATAAGTGCAATGCTCGACGGCGATTATATTTTTATTTTGCCACTAAAAAACAGCAAACAGGGCTGTAGAATATATCACTGCACCGCACAAGGGCAATTAGGCCCTAGGTTTTTTTTCTATTTTTACACAACTCAAAAGGCTTTTCAACAGATAAATGCAACGCCACTATTTCACCACTAATACCCGGCAAACTGGGCTTTAGAGTATAGCACTGCACCGCACAAGGGCAATTAGGCCCTAGTTTTTTTTAAACTTTTGCAGAACACAGCAGGCTTTTCAGCAGTCATAATGGCAACGCTGGACGGCGAACATATTTTTATTTTGCCAGTAAACAGGGCTTTAGAATATATCACTGCACCACGGAACAGCAATTAGGCTCAATTTTTTTTTCTGCTTTTACACAACACAAAAAGGTTTTTCAAGAGATAAGTGCAATGCTGAAATGTGAATATATTTTTATTTTGCCAATAATACATGGCAAACTAGGTTTTAGAATATTTCAATGCACCGCAGAACAGCAATATTTTTTTCTACTTTTAAACAGATGGCTTTTCAACAGATAAGTGCAACGATGAACGGCGAATATATTTTATTTAGCTTGTAACTTATTAACATCTTCCATAGACTGTACCATATTACAAAGTTTTGTATCATTTGCAAAAATAGAAACAGCACTATTAATCCCATCCTCCATGGTAATAATGAATAAGTTAAATAACAGCAGACCCAGCACAGAACCTTGGGGTACACCACCTTTGAGCAGGGACAATTCAGAGTAGGAATCATTAACCACAAATCTTTGGATACGATCTTTTCAATCCAAATACCAATTATATTTTCTAAACCAATAGACCTCAATTTACCATGAAGGACAGTATTGAATACCTTTTCAAAGTCCAAAAAACACTACATCCACAGCCTTTCCTTTGACCAGGCTTCTACTCACCTCTTTGTAACGCGGCAGCGGTCTGGCAGTCACTGATTGCCGGACCCCTGCTGTATGCGCCGGCGCATTAACCCTTGGACTGCTGCGGTCAGCCCCTACATAAGACAGTTACCCAAAAAATAAAAATAAACTATACCTTTCAGAAACGGAGACACAAAAAAATATTTTTTTTCAAAAATGCTTTATTATGTAAAACTGAAACAACCAACCAAAAAAGTTGTCATATTTGGTATTATCACATCCGTAACAACCTGCTTTATAACAATACCACGTGATCTAACCTGTCAGATGAACATTGTAAATAACAAAAACTAAAAACAGTGCCAAAACAGCTATTTTTTGTTACCTTGCCTCACAAAAAGTGTAATATAGAGCAACCAAAAATCATATGTACCCTAAAATAGTACCAACAAAACTGCCACCTTATCCCATATGTGACATGGCAGCTTAAAATTATCCCAGTGAAGTTTGCCTTCCAAAAACCATATAGCATTACTTTCCTTCTGCGCACTGCCGTGTACCCGTACAACAGTTTATGACCATATATGGATTGTTTCTGTAAACTACAGAATTAGGGCAATAAATATTGAGTTTTGTTTGGTTGTTAACCCTTGCTTTGTTACTGGAAAAAAATTATTAAAATGGAAAATCTTCAAAAAAAAGTGAAATCCTGAAATTTCTTCTCTTTTTTCCTTTAGTTCTCGTAGAACACCTAAAGGGTTACCAAAGTTTGTAAAAATCAGTTTTGAATACCTTAAGGGGTGTATTTTCCAAAATGGGGTAACTTTTTGGGAGTTTCTACTATAGGGGTGCATCAGGGGTTCTTCAAATGTGACATGGCAGCTTAAAATTATCCCAGTGAAATCTGCCTTCCAAAAACCATATGGCGTTCCTTTACTTCTGTGCCTTGCTGTGTGGCAGTATATGACCATATATGGGGTATTTCTGTAAGCTACAGAATCAGGGCAATAAATATTGAGTTTTGTTTGGCTGTTAACCCTTGCTTTGTTACTGGAAAAAGTGGATTAATATGGAATATGTGCCCAAAAAGTGAAATTCTGAAATTTTATCTCCATTAATTTCCACAAGAATTAATTTCCATTAATTCTTGTGGAACACCTAAAGGGTTGACGAAGTTTGTAAAATCAGTTTTGAATACCTTGAGGGGTGTAGTTTCTAAAATGTGGTAATTTTGGGGTGGTTTCTAATATGCAAGCCTCACAAAGCGACTTCAGACCTAAACTGGTCCCACTGTGCTGCCCATCATACTGAACTGGCTTCTGCTGCTGCCCCTTCTGCTACTTGTGGTACCAGACGGTGAAAGGTGGGTGACTTGGTGGTGAGTGGAGAGGGGCCTTCTTTTCAGACACACAGGCAGGCACCTGCTTGCCAAAAGATGCAGCAAGCTGTGTACACAGTGTATCCTGGTAATACAGCAATTTGGCCCCTCTTTCAGAAACAGGAAAATATTTGCCCATTTTGCTTTGATAGCGAGGCTTTAAATATATGTCCTTCCAGTAATCATCAGATTTCTTGATGCTAACAATATACCTTTCAGTCCGTAAGCAAGCAAGCATACAGCTTGGTCATCATGGCTAGTGTCATTGTCAGCATCATCAGCAGCCTTGTCCTTCTGCATCACCAGCTCCTCCTGCAGTGGTAGCTCCTTATCCTCCTCCATGGCAATTTGTCCATGTGGTTCCGGCCAAAGAGGAGCTAGCAATATGAGGAAACTTTTGTTCCACCATTCCTGGTTGCATCAGTGTGAACATCTGCTCTAAGATAAATATCACAGGGGGACAGCATTGGTGCCACAGTTGTCCCCACTGACAAATTTGGTGGGCTCTTTGAAGGGCCTGATGAGCTCCCACTGACCTCGAAACATCACAAGTTCCCTGCTGTGCTTGTCTGGTGCATTATGAAATCATTCACCACCAGTGGCGTACATAGAGATGTAAAGGCCCCATAGCAAGGATCAAACCAGCCCCCCCCCCCCCACAGGAAAGTAGGGTTACTGCCTAGACCCTTTTCAATGATCCTTGGGCCATTTTTTCTCCTGTCTCATTTGCTAAAAGTTGTTCCTTTCGAGTGTAGAGTCCTGAACAAATTTTCACCTCCAGTAGAGGAGGAGATAATTCCAACTAAGACTGGGCCCCCTCTTGCACTTGGCCTCATAGCAGTCGCATGGTCTGCCGCTACGTAGTTACACCACTCTTCACCACCTTACGCTGCTTGTAGAGATGCTTCAGCATATGCAAGGTGGAATTCCAGTGGGTTGGAAAATCATGTTACAATTCAGTTGTCAGGACGACTAGGGCGGACTTCCTGGTTCAGGAAGTGCCAGCCAGAGGTGCGCTGATGTCATCAGTCATGTGACTAGGAAGTTTTGCTTATTTAAACAGTCAACTGCTGTCTTCTGGATTGCTTGCCAGCGTTCCTAAACCTAATTCTTACTCTCCTCGTATGCTGACTCTGCTTGGATCACAAGATAATTGGCTGGCAATTTGATTTTGACGCGACCTCCTGGTTTTGACTTCTGGCTTGGTAATGATTCTGATTCTAGTTTGCTCTGATTGCTATTCTGGTTTTGACACTGGCATCCGATTTTTTGACTCTGTCTCTTTGGTTCTGATTTGGCTAATATCTGACCCTCCTAGTTTGACCCAGCTAGTTTGTTCTGCCTATTCCTTAGTGTCGTTGATCTATCACTAAGCTCTTTCTTCCTACTTATATAGGAAGGTACTGTCGTCGAGTTGTGGGCCACTGCCTAGGGTGGATCGTGCCAATAGATAGGGACAGTGGGATGGGTAGTTCAGGGTTCACTGTTTCCTACCGTGACACATGTATCAAGCAGTGCAGTGGCAGGCCATTCTGGTACTGCAAGTTCCGGAAGGACTTCCTTGCTGATACAAGGTAGCTACAGAAGGGAAATATTGATGAGCATGTTTATGATATATACTGTATATTAGTGTTGAATGAAGCGAAGTTCTCAAACTTGACTTTGATTGGAATTTTAGGGAAAATACGATTTGCTGCAAAACCAAATTTCTTTGTGCTTTGTGGTAGTGAATCGATTTTCTCTGGAATGGGGTAAAAAAAATAAAAAATCTTACTTACTGCATGAGTGTAAAGAGCCTGCCTCCGGCATCTTGATTGGACACCCCTTGCAAAATTCTGTGCGCGGTGACATATTACATCACCATGGGCTGCAGAAAATTTTGCGGTGGATCTTCAAGCAAGGTGGTGGCGGCGGGCTTTTTGCATTCAAATGGAGGTAAGTATGATCTTTTTTTTTTTTATTGCAGATGAACACAGCATCTGAGGGGTACAATGATGGGGAGTAGTTCCCTGACATTGCATCCACTATTTACAAAGAAATGTGCTTCATGACAAAGTAATTTGTCACAAAGCAAATATAGTTGTCACGGTGGGCAGTTGGGGAAACCTCCCACCGTACAATGTCTGAAAGTAAGAAAAGCCACTAAGCCTGGAATTCAGGATAAGGGAGCAGGTCACCTCCTATCGCCACCCTCATCCTATCCCTGACCTCCTAACCGCATGAGCGAACCCAGACATTGTACGGTGGGGGGTTTCCCCAACTCCCCACCATGGCAGTATGTCCCATAAGGTGGCCCTCAAGGAATGGGCAGATGGAATAGCACCAGCCCCTCAAGACACTGAAGACAAACTGAACACAGGCTTACCACTCAGAACATAAGAGCCATGAGGCCACACCCAGCTCCACCGTACACACCTCTTAACCCTGTGCTTACCAGAATGGAAAGTAAGACAGCCTTAAATGGGAAATGCTCACACATGCAATACAACACGTTGCCGGTGAAAGTGTCACGGCAAACTACCACCAAGCCGTGACACTGTAACTCCCTTGTCACCCTCCCATACACACCAGAAATGGGAAGGGAACCAATCTTAAAGGGGAACTGTAAAAACATGCTAAAACAACATGTTGCCACTGGAAACAAGCATGCATGGAAAAAGTGTCATGGTCCACTACACCAGACCATGACACAGCATTGACACTCCCTCCCCAAAAAATAACGACAGCTGGACCCCATGAAACAGTACTGGAGCCCTAACACCTAACAGGACACAGCATAAATAACTCATACAGGAATCCAGCACACCAGTAACTGCCTGGACCCCCATGCGGACAGGATACATGGTGGCCCCCGCCAAAGCTGCGCACTGACATTTGGTTCTCCCTCTGGGGAACCCTAGGGACCCCCTTCTGGAGGTACAGACAAATAGGGGATCATCTAGCATCCATGCTAGACAGAATACACCAAACACTGACCAGACACGGAACAACAACTAGACGTACAACAACCCCAGAACAAATACCCACACCAAACATAACAACAGGTAGGGTAGGGAAAATGGAGGAGACATAAGGAAGACATGGCTGGAGACATCGATGTCCCATAAGGTGGCCCTCAGATATTGGGCAGATGAAATAGCACCAACTCCTGAAGACAATGAAGAAAAACTGAACACAGGCTCACCACTCAGAACATAAGAGGCCACACCCAGCTCCACCTTACACACCTCTTAACCACCTTACACACCTCTTAACCCTGTGCTTACCAGAATGGGAAAGAAGACAGCCTTTAAAGGGAAATGCACACACATGGAATAAAAAAACACAATGCAACCAGCATGCGTGGCCAAAGTGTCACAGCAAACTACCACCAAGCCGTGACACTCCCTCCCCTCAAATCCCTCCCCAAAACATAATGAGGAATAAAAAAGTGCAGGTTCAAAACTGCCGCTAACATGCCAGGACCACCAACTAGGCCAGCCGGCCAGCCAACAAGCAGTCTGGAGAAACCGTATTGAACACGGCATCCATCTTAGACACAGTTCACACTCTGGGTAAGTGCCAAGCATTCCAAACCAGCACACAGCCAGTACACCAAAGAAATGCTGCCAGCAACCAGCCCAAGAGCAAGGAACCACTGAGAACGGATGAGGGGACACACCAACACAAGCAACGGTTAAAAAACAATGGCAAAACCTGTTACCAAGAACCGCACCGTTAACGGTAACTCCCCTTTCACCCTCCCTCAGGAGGATAAGAATGTGTGCCAGAAAATGTGTGCTGAGCCCTTTTCCGAAGGCAAAAAACTGAGTAGCCTTTATAGGACATATTGTCACAGTGGGGAGTTTGGGAAACACCCCACCGTACAATGTCTGAAATTAAGGAAAGCCACTAGGCCTGGTAGCCAGGATAAGGGAGCAGGTCACCTCCTATAGCCACTCTCATCCTATCCCTGACCTCCTAACCACATGAGCGAACCCAGACATTGTACGATGGCAGTAGCAAAGTAGCCAAATCGAATCTTCCATAACTTTATGTCTGTTATAGCATAAACATATTGTCACGGATCAGCGGGTGTGAACCCACTTTGCCACTGACTGGATAACTCTGTCGGGGTGTGTCTAAGCAACTATCTGGTTTTTATTAGAGCCTCAGGTGGTGAGGCTAGACTTAAGCCGTTAGGGTAGTTGCCAGGGGCTACTCTAGAGCAATCCCCAAGTCTGTGGCAGCTGGTCCAGGCAGACCAAGAGATCCCTGGGTAGGGAAGTACATGCGCAGTCAGGCAGGCGGGGTCGTTACCAGGAGCAACAGTGCAGTACCGAAGGATGAGGCAGAGGCGTAGTCAGACAGCCAAAATGTCAGGGCAGGCGGCACAGGTACAGGTCAGGCAATCCGGTCGGCAACGGGAGAGATAAGGCAAGCAGGCAGGGCTCAGACAATAAGCAGAGTCCAGGAACAAAGTATAGATCAGGATCACACGAGAGTATCAGGAATCAGCAAATTTAAGGACCTTGACACTGAGGCATCTGGGAATGGGGCTGGGCCACTTAAATACCTGCAGGAGAGCCAGGGTTGGTCAGTGAGGTAACCTGACCTAACCCACACAGCCCAGGGAGTGATTCTCTCTGCCCTTAGAGCAGTGTAGTATGAACCTCAAAAGCAATACCAGCTACAGAAACAGAGCCCAGGACCGCAGCTGTGAAATGGGAAGCGCCAGGACTGTGGCGATAAGCGGAATAACAGCAGCATACAACAGCAGCTGTTACAGTACCCCCCCCACCCCTATGCCCCCTTTTCTTGAGTCCACGACGGGACAGCAACCTTTTTTATCAGGTCAGGAGCATGAATATTCTCCTCCGGCTCCCAAGACCTCTCTTCCAGACTGAAGCCCTTCCAGTTCACCAGGTAGTAGGTTTTCTTACCACGTTTCCTGAAGTCCAAGATGGAGATGGAGATGTAGAGAAGCGGTTAAGGACTACCAGTTTGAGCAAGGATACATGAAGGGCATTGGGGACATGAAGAGAGAGAGGTAGCCGTAACTTGTAGGTTACTTCATTGATCTTTGCAACTACGAAGGGTCCCAGGAACCTAGGGGCAAACTTGAAACTAGGAACCATTAAATGGATGTTTCTGGATGAGAGCCATACCTTATCTCCCGGCGAGAATTGAGGTGGTTTTCTTCTTTTCTTTTCCTTTTCTATATAAGCTGGAGTCACTCTGATTAGTGTAGGGATAGGATGCTGCTGCTGTGAGGGAGAGAATAGGAAAGAATATGAAGTGCTTGTTAACTCAGCGATCTATCTAGATTTTGTTTTGTGGGTGCAGTGCACAATCTATTACCCTGCCCTGAGCCCAGTGACACAGAAAAATAACTTTTATTCGTCTGTTAGTTAGGTGGGCGGCGGCGGCCTTTTCATGCAAGTGCAGTGTACCAGCACAGCATAATTTTCTGGGCTTTAAAAAACACCCATTTTGGGCAAAGTAATAAATTTTACAGCCCTTGCTGCATCTGTCAGTGTGAAATACAAGCGATAGATACTACGGTCATATTCTGTTATAAAAAAAAAAACACCCATTTTGGGCAAAATCCGAATTTTGCGGCATTTGCTGCATATGTCATTGTTAAATACAAGCTTGAAATACTGCAATAATTTTCTGGGTTTAAAAAACACCAATTTTGGGCAAAATACTAAATTTTACAGCCTTTGCTGCATCTGTCAGTGTGAAATACACGCATTAGATACTGCTGTTATATTCTGTTATAAAAAAAAACACCTATTTTGGGAAAAATACTAAATTGGAAGCCTTTGCTGCACCTTTCAGTGTGAAATACATGCATTAGATGCTGCTTTTATATTCTGTTATTAAAAAAACACCCATTTTGGGCAAGATCCAAAATTGGCGGAGAATGAGGAGAGCGTCAAATAAGGGACGTGGCCCCGGTCGTGGTGCTGCTGGTGGAGTTCCTGTTGCAGGGAGAGGACGTGGTCGATCGGTGCCAGCTACACGTACAAGTAAAACACCTTCCTCAGGTGCGAGTAGGCGACAGATCCTTCAGCGTTATTTGGTCGGGCCTAATGCGGCTCTACGAATGGTGAGGCCAGAACAAGTACAGGCAATAGTAGATTGGGTTGCTGACAGTGCCTCCAGTTCTTTCACATTGTCTCCCACCCAGTCTCCTGCTGAAAGATCAGAGTTAGCACCTGCAGCCGATGTCCATCAGTCTTTCACCTCACCCCCTTGCAAATCAGCCAAGCAGTCTGAGCCCCAAGTCCTGCAGCAGTCTCTTCTGATTTTTGATGACTCTGCTAGCAGGGTTTCCCAGGGCCATCCACATAGCCCTACCCAGAAGTGGACGAGATTGAGTGGACCGATGCCTAACCATCTATGTTTCAAGATGAGTACATAGGAGGACCACGTCTCGGATGATGACGAAACACAGGCGCCAACTGCTGTGGCTTTCTGCATAGTGCAGACCGACAAGGAGGGCAGGGGTGAAGACTGGGTGGAAGATGATGTGGAGGACAATGAGGTCCTCAACCCCACATGGAATCAAGGTCATGCGAGTGACCTGTGTAGTTCGGAGGAAGAGGTGGTCGCACAGAGCCACCAACACAGCAGAAGAGGGAGCAGGGTGCAAAAGCGGAGCAGCCGTTCCCTATACAGTACGCCTGCTACTGCCCACTGGACCGAGCACACCAAAGCCAGCTGCAA
Source organism: Bufo gargarizans (assembly GCF_014858855.1). Lineage (NCBI taxonomy): Eukaryota > Metazoa > Chordata > Amphibia > Anura > Bufonidae > Bufo > Bufo gargarizans. Next base: position 189,024,963 of record NC_058082.1, read on the forward strand.
GGAGTTCCCTGGCGTGGCAGTTCTTCAGACAATGTGCTGACGACAAGACACGAGTGGTTTGCACGCTGTGCAATCAGAGCCTGAAGCGAGGCATAAACGTTCTCAATCTGAGCACAACCTGCATGACTAGGCATCTAAGTGCAAAGCACGAGCTGCAATGGAGTAGACACCTCAAAAACCAAGAAAGGTCTCTGGCTCTTCCTGCTTCCTCTTATAATGCTGTCTCAGCCTCTTCCTCCACCTCTGGAGTGACAGTGGCACCTGCCACCCTGCAAACAGAGGACGTGCCAGCAACGCCACCACCTAGGTCACTAAGCATCTCCACAATGTCCCATGGAAGCGTTCAGCTGTCTATCTCCCAAACACTGGAGCGAAAGAAGTATCCCCCTACCCACCCGCAATCCCTGGCCCTGAATACCAGCATTTCTAAATTACTGGCCTTTGAAATGCTGTCATTCCGTCTGGTGGAGACGGAGAGTTTTAAAAGCCTTATGGCGGTGGCTGTCCCACAGTATGTCATTCCCAGCCACCACTACTTTTCCAGGCGAGCCATCCCTTCCCTTCACAACCAAGTGGGGGACAAAATCAGGTGTGCACTGCGCAACGCCATCTGTAGCAACGTTATATCTCCCTAACAGCACACTGGGTAAATGCAGTGGCGGCTGGGCATGAGACGGATAGCAGTTTGACGCATGTCCTTCCACCACCGAGGATTGCAGCTCGCTTCAGTTTGCCTCCTGTTGCTTCCTCCTCCTACTCCGCTTCCTCATCCTCTACCGCCTTCTCATCCAGTCAGCGTAACACCTTCACCACCAACTTTAGCACAGCCAGGGGTAAACGACAGCAGGCAGATTTAAAACTTATCTGTTTGGGGGGACAAACCCCACACTGTGCAGGAGCTGTGGACGGGCATGGAACAACAGACTGATGAGTGGTTGGTGCCAGTGAGCCTCAAGCCCGGCTTGGTGGTGTGCGATAATGGGCGAAATCTCGTAGCAGCTCTGGGACTAGCCGGTTTGACGCACATCCCTTGCTTGGCGCATGTGCTGATTTTGGTGGTGCTGAGGTACCTTAAAAATTACCCTGATATGTCAGAGCTGCTGCAGAAATTGCGGGCCGTCTGTGCGCACTTTCGGCATTCTCATCCTGCTGCTGCTTGCCTGTCAGCGCCGCAGCGTAACTTCAGCCTTCTCGCTCACCACCTCATATGCGACGTGCCCACAAGGTGGAACTCCACCTTGCACATGCTGGCCAGACTGTGCAAGCAGCAGCAGGCGATAGTGGAGTTTCAGCTGCAGCACACACGGGTGAGTCGTTTTGCAGAACAGCACCACTTCACCACCAATGACTGGGCCTCCATGCGAGACCTGTGTTCCTTGTTGCGCTGATTCGAGTACTCCACCAACATGGCCAGTGTCGATAACGCCATTCTCAGCGTTACTATCCCACTTCTATGCCTCCTTGAAAAAAACGCTTCTAGCGATGATGGAAGAGGATGTGGCACAAGAGGAGGAGGAGGAAGAGGGATCATTTCATAGGGTTTCCGGCCAGTCTTTCGCAACTGGATCCAAGGGTGGGTTCCTGCACCCACAAACACCAGGTACACAATTGTCCAGCCAGGGTACAGTTCTGGAGGATGATGAGGTGGAGGAGGAGGAGATGGAGGAAGAGGAACTGTGTTCACAGCATGGTGTCACCCAAACCAACTCATGGCCATCACTGGTGCATGGCTAGGGGATACAGAGGACACAGAAGATACACCTCCCACAGAGGACAGCTTGTCGTTGCCTCTGGGCAGCCTGGCACACATGAGCGATTACATGCTGCAGTGTCTCCGCAACGACCGCCGAGTTGCCCACATTCTAACTTGTGCTGATTACTGGGTGGCCACACTGCTGTATCCCCGTTACAAGGACAACGTACCATCCTTAATTCCGTCACTGGAGCATGATCGTAAGATGCATGAGTACAAGCGCACGCTGTTAGATGCGCTGCTGGTGGCATTCCCACCTGACAGCAGGGGCACAGTGGAAGCACAAGGCAAAGGCAGAGGAGGAGGAAGAGGTCGCCAAAGCAGCTGGGGCATGACCAGCACCTCAGAAGGCAGAGTTAGCATGTCCGAAATGTGGAAAAGCTTTGTCAGCATGCCACAACAACCAGCACCACCAGCTGATATGGAACGTCTTAGCAGGAGGCAGCATTTCAGCAACATGGTGGAGCAGTATGTGTGCACACGCCTACACGTACTGAATGATGGGTCTGCCCCCTTCAACATCTGGGTCTCCAAATTGGGCACATGGCCTTAGCTTGCCCTTTACGCCTGGGAAGTGCTGGCCTGCCCTGCAGCCAGTTTATTGTCTGAACATGTGTTTAGCACGGCAGGGGGCGTTATCACAGACAAGCGCAGCCGCCTGTCCACAACCAATGTGGACAAGCTCACGTTCAGGCATGGATCCCACAGGACTTGTCCATACCTTGTGCAGAATAGACATGTATACCGGCCTTACTTAGCCATTGTTATACTAAAGCGCAATTGCTCATTATTGTATTTTTGATATTTCCCACTCTTTTGGGGTGTACCCTAATTTAAAAAAATTAAAACCAAAAACCAGTGCTCCATATGGACCTCCACCTCATAAATCAAGATTATTTTTTTTCTATTTGTACATATTTTATTTTATGTTATTTCACTAATTTGTTACATTTTTGGTTGAAATTCACAAATTTTGGGCTGTGATATATCCCTGCTCTAGACAGGTAAACAAATTTCATTAAGTTGTCTGTTACATTGTTTGTTGACATTCACCAATTTTTGGCTGTGATATACCCCTGCTCTACCGAGTTGAGAGGTTAATAAATTTAACTCATTTTTCTGTTACATAGTTGGATGATATTTTACTATTTTTGCTGTGAATAAACCCCTGCTCTGCATATCTGACAGGGACCAAAAATTTAAAAAATCATCTGTTCCATTGGTGGGTGACATTAACCCATTTCTGGCAATGAAAAACCCCTGCTCTGCATACAGTAGGTGACAAGGACTTAAATTTCAAAAATGTGTCTTTAATTGGCCCTTTCATTTTATCCTTCTGCTTTAATAACTTGTCCCACATTTCCGCTTGATCACATTGCAGCCATTGACCTCCCTTGGATGTGGTCTCCCTTTCTCACGCTCCCACTCCGGCGTGGAACCCTGATTCGCCGTTAACCCTGATCAGCATGGTAGGCGCATAAAAGAACATCGAAAGTTGATAGAGAAGATATCCAATTGGATCGTGGACATCACGGGGAAGTGCGATCAGGCAGAAGTTATCTAGAGTTAGCAAAGCGGCAGCAGGGCCTCTCCTGTCTAACGTTTCCAAATCCAAAATACCCCAGTGACATTCCCTATATTTTTGTATTAATCATTCCAATTACAGGACATCTTAAGAGTTCTGTATTGTTATTTATCGTCATTACCTCCTCGAGTCGGGAGTGGGTAATTGCCGTGCGCCTCCTCCTTTACTTGAAAGCTTCGGCTTCTATAATTTGTTACACATTTCAGCTTGATCACATTGCAGCCATTGACCTCCCTTGGATGTGGTCTCCCTTTCTCACGCTCCCTCTCCGGTGTGGAACCCTGATTTGCCACTAACCGTGATCAACATGGTAGGTGCAGAAAAGAACATCGAAAATTGATAGAGCAGATATCCAATTGGATCGTGGACATCACGAGGACGTGTGACATGGGGGAGCAGTATGTGTGCACACGCCTACACGTACTGACTGATGGGTCTGCCGCCTTAAACTTCTTGGTCTACAAATTGGGCATATGGCCTGAGCTTGCCCTTTACGCCTTGTAGGTGCTGCCTGCCCTGCAGCCAGTGTATTGTCTGAACGTTTGTTTAGCACGGCTGGAGGGGGTTATAACAGGTATTTCCCAATGTTTTGTGGTGTACCCTAATTTAAACAAAACAAAACAAAAATACAACAAAAAAAAACTAAAAGCAGTGTAGGCAACCTCTGCCACTTCCACCTACACTGCCTCCTCAACCTCCTACTCCATATGGACATCGTCCTCCAAGATCAAGATTTTATTTTTTATTTTTTACGTATTTTATGTTATTTTAACCACCTCCCATCCGCCCATAGACTAAAAACGTCTGGGAGGTGGTTCTTATTTTCTGAATGGACGTTGTCTGTACTATAAACTCCTTTTTGAAGTCTGGCGTCACCAAAACCGGGGACCCACACAGGGCCGACTTCAAAGCGCACAAAAGCCTCTTCCACCCGATCATCCCAGCAAACCATCATTGAATTCTGTCTCATTAAGAGTCCTGTCAAGGGCGCAGCTAGAGTAGCAAAGTGTGGAACAAACCTCATGTAATAGCCCATCATTCCCAGGAATTACTTTATTTGCTTAGTGGTGACAGGTCGGGGCCAATTCTGTATCGCCTCTATTTTGTTCACTTGGGGTTTGATGACTCACCGCCCAATGACATACCCCAGGTACTTAGTCTCTTCTAACCCTATCGCACATTTTTTTGGGTTAGCGTTTAGGCCAGCTTTCCGAAGGGAGTCCACTACAGCCTGCACTTTGGGTAGGTGAATTTCCCAGTGGGTACTGTGGATGACAATATCGTCCAGGTAAGCAGAAGCGCACCGATGATGTGGACGAAGCACAATGTCCATTAGTCGCTGAAAAGTGTCAGGAGCGCCATGCAGACCAAAGGGTAAGAACTTATATTGATACAGTCCCCAGGCGTGATGAAGGCAGTTTTCTCTTTGGCAGCCTCTGTTAAGGGCACCTGTCAGTACCCTTTTGTGAGGTCCAAAACAGAAAAATGCCGGGCTTGTCCCAACCTCTCTATGAGCTCATCCACCCGGGGCATGGGATGCGCATCGAATTTGGAAACCTCAATAAGTTTTCGAAAGTCGTTACAAAACCGCAATGTCCCGTCCTGCTTGGATATCAATACTATAGGACTGGCCCACTCACTTTTTGAGTCCTCAATGATGTCTAGCTACAACATTATCTGCACCTCCTCCGATATGGCTTCTCACCGAGCGTCTGGCACCCGGTATGGTTTTAATCAGACTTTTGCCTGAGGCTTAGTGACAATATCATGCTGGATTATGGAAGTGCGTCCAGGGAGGTCCGAGAACACATCCGTGTTCCGACTAACAAACTCCCTGGACTGAATCTGTTTAGAGGAGAGGCAGTCAGCAATTTTTTACTGTGGCAGGTGCCTCTCTTGCATCAGACAGAGGGGCCGGTACCTCTCCTCCTAGAAAACCCGGCCGCGGGCTGTTTTCTGTACAGGTTTCCCTATCTTTCCACGGTTTGATTAAATTCACATGGTAAACCTGCTCCAGATTTCGCTGCCCTGGCTGGTGTACCTTGTGGTTTAAATCTCCACTTTTCTCGAGTACTTGGTAGGGCCCCTGCCACCTAGCCAGGAACTTACTGTCCACGGTCGGCACCAGAACCAAAACCTGATCACTCGGGTTAAAGATCCGGGCCTGAGCCTGCCGATTATAGACCTAACTCTGGGCTTTCTGAGCTGCCTCCATATGCTCCCTAACAAGAGGCAACACTGTATCTATCTGATCTTGCATCTGGGTAACTTACTCAACTCTTTTATTTGGAGTGGGTTGTTGTTCCACGTCCAATGTTTGGCCACGTCAAATAGACCGTGAGAGTGTCTGCCATATAGCAGTTCGAAGGGCGAGAACCCAGTAGAGGCCTGTGGTACACCTCTCGCACTGCAAACATGAGGTAGGGCAGAAGGAGTTCCCAGTCCTTCCCATCTTTAGACTCTGCCCTTTTCAACATATTTTTTTTATGTTTGGTTAAACCGTTCAATAAATCACTGCGAAAGGTGCACCACAATGATATGCAACTGACAACACTGGCTAATCCCTCAAGCTGATGTTAGGAACTGAGACTTTAGCCAATGTATTCCTGCCAGGAACACATCGGAGCCCTTTTGCATCACCGTCATATCATTGTGGTGCACCTTTCGCAGTGATTTATGTATTTGTATATTTGCATCCACACATTATCCCATCTTGTGTAGGATGTCATTGTGGTACGTGTGGTCTGCAGCCGACATCCTCCATTGTATGCATTTTTGCTGGGGATTGCCGTTAGCAACGGATCACATGCGGAGGAATTGTTCCCCTGGTTATAAACACGCCACAGTGTTTGGGGTTTTTGAGCATCTCCTCCCATTTAGTCCACTTTATTGCAGTTAAACCGTTATACCAGACTCTCCGTTTGCGGATGGTAAACGGACGTCCGTAGTTTTTTTATGTGCCGCAACTTACAGAGTTCCCTCATCACCTTGGATATAAAAGGGGTCCCTTGGTTGGTCAGAACTTCTTTAGGTAGTCGTACTCAGGAAAACATCTCCATTAACTCCTTAGCTATGAGTTTGGCTGAGGTACAGTGGGGCAAAAAAGTATTTAGTCAGCCACCAACTGTGCAAGTATCATAGGTACACTTCAATTATGAGAGACAGAATGGGGAGAAAGAATACAGGAAATCACATTGTAGGATTTCTAATTAATTAATTGGTAAATTCCTCGGTAAAATAAGTATTTGGTCACCTACAAACAAGCAAGATTTCTGTCTCTCACAGACCTGTAACTTCTTCATAAAGAGGCTCCTCTGTCCTCCACTCGTTACCTGTATTAATGGCACCTGTTTGAACTTGTTATCAGTATAAAAGACACCTGTCCACAACCTCAAACAGTCACACTCCAAACTCCACTATGGCCAAGACCAAAGAGCTGTCGAAGGACACCAGAAACATAATTGTAGACCTGCACCAGGCTGGGAAGACTGAATCTGCAATAGGCAAGCAGCTTGGTGTGAAGAAATCAACTGTGGGAGCAATTATTAGAAAGTGGAAGACATATAAGACCTGATAATCTCCCTCGATCTGGGGCTCCACGCAAGATCTCACTCCGTGGGGTCAAAATGACAGTGAGCAAAAATCCCAGAACCACACGGGGGACCTAGTAAATGACCTTCAGATAGCTGGGACCAAAGTAACAAAGGCTACCATCAATAGCACACTACGCCACCAGGGACTCAAATCCTGCAGTGCCAGACGTGTCCCCCTGCTTAAGCCAGGGGGTAAAAACTCAACTTATCGTGTTTGGAGGAAAAAGAATGCTGAGCTGCATCCAAAGAATACCATACCTACTGTGAAGCATGGGGGTGGAAACCTAATGCTTTGGGCAGTTTTTCTGCAAAGGGACCAGTGTAAAGGAAAGAATGAATGGGGCCATGTATCGTAAGATTTTGAGTGAAAACATCCTTCCATCAGCAAGGGCATTGAAGATGAAACGTGGCTGGGTCTTTCAGCATGACAATGATCCCAAACACACCACCTGGGCAACGAAGGAGTGGCTTCGTAAGAAACATTTCAAGGTCCTGGAGTTGTCTAGCCAGTCTCCAGATCTCAACCTTTGGAGGGAGTTGAAAGTCCGTGTTGCCCAGCGACAGCCCCAAAACATCACTGCTCTAGAGGAGATCTGCATGGGGGAATGGGCCAAAATACCAGCAACCTTGTGAAGACTTACAGAAATTGCCAACAAAGGGTATTTAACAAAGTATTTATATCTTTACATTTTATTATTGACCAAATACTTATTTTCCACCATAATTTGCAAATAAATTCTTAAAAATTCAGACAATGTGATTTTCTGGATTTTTTTTCTCATTATGTCTCTGATAGTTGAAGTGTACCTATGATGAAAATTACAGGCCTCTCTCATCTTTTTAAGTGGGAGAACTTGCACAATTGGTGGCTGACTAAATACTTTTTTTTCCCAACTGTATGTCGCAGTGGAACCACCTCCGGGTACCGAGTGGTGTAGTCTAGAATGACTAAGATGTGTTGATGTCCTCTGGCGGACTTCGGTGCTGAGCATATGAGGTCCATAGCTATTTGGTCAAATGGTACTACGATAATCGTGAGAGGTACTAGGGGACTACGGAAATGTGGTTGGGGGCTATTTATCTGGCAGGTCGGGCAAGACTTACAAAACTCTTTCACTTCTTTGAATATGCTGGGTCAGTAAAACCGCTGTAGAATACGATCCTGAGTTTTCTGCAGCCCCAGGTGACCCCCGTGTTGGTGGGCTAGATCTCACACAAGCTTGCGATAAGCCTTGGGGACCACCAACTGTTCAATAGGCTCACCCTGTAGTTGGTTTACCCAATACACCCTATCTTGATCAACCAAAAAACGGGGATACACTGGTCTCCCCTTGAGCTGGGCCACTCTGCTAGGGTTACCCCTGTCTCATGGGTATCAGTCACTCTCATAGCAGGCCACAGTGCCGGGAAGCCAGGGAAGTCTCTCCCTATTATGAGTTCATAATGTAGATTTGTGGCAACAGCCAATTCGTGAGTCCACCTGCCGGCCCCCGTGGTTAGTGACACCAGGGCAGTGGAATAGTCTTTTAAGTCCTCATGGATGCACATGATCCCGACTTTCTGGCCAGTTTACTCAGCGGACCGTACCAGGGGAGCCCTTACTCCCTAGGGACACCAGCAGGGCCTCCTCTGGAGTGTCTCCCACTTCCAACCAGAACAATTGATTTAGAGTTCCTGGGGTACCTGCTGTACACAGCTTCCTGGCATATAACGACTGACGGAAACCATAATTTGTGTCCATGGGTTCCACCTGATGGGGACAGTCAGCTCGTACATGGCCAGGCTGCCGACACCACCAACAGATGACCGGAGCCGGGTCCATAGGGGGTACATCCCGGGCGGGTTTGGTTGGCACAAGTCCCAAGGTCTGGGGTGGAGATTTATGGGGGTTGATTGCCCCCCTCCCAAAAGAACCCTCCTTAAGATTCATAGTAGCCTCGTAGCGGTCCACCATCTCCAGGGAATTGCCAGGAGACACCTGGTCAATCCAATGCTGGAGAGAGGGTGGCAGTGCCCTCCAGAAGATATTGGCCAATAGTCTATCCTGCATAGCCGTGGGACTCAGTACATCAGGCTGTAGCCACTTTTGCAAAAGGTGGAGTAAATCATAATATTGGGGTCTCGCGGGCACAGCCGACTTAAACCCCCACTGATGTACCCGCCTGGCCCAGACCAACACATTTATCCCTAATCTGGCCAAAATCTCACACTTTGCTTTCTGGTAGTCGGTCACTTGATTGTCCGGCAAGTCGAAATATACCCGCTGGGTGACCTCAGCCCACTGGTCTCGGGGTAGCTTCTCCCTTGTGGCTACTTTCTCATACATCGCCAGGTAGGTTTCGATGTCGTCTGCGGGTGTCATCTTAGGAATTGCTGAACTGACTGCCTTCCAGGCATCGTGGACGCTTGGGGTTGCTCCTGCATTCTGCAAAGCCATCACATGTAGCAGCAACTGGTTGGTCTCTTAGGGCTGTTTCACACGAGCGGATGCCGTGCGTGGCATCCGCTCCGTGAAAGAGTGCCAAGACCTGATGCAGACTGCAGAAGCACGGAGCATTAACATGACTGATAATGCTCTGTGCCTCTCTGATCTCTTTACTACGAAATCACAGTTGTCACTGTGATTTCATAGTAAAGAGGTCACAGAGAGGCACGGAGCATTATCAGTCATGTTAATGCTCCGTGCCTCTGCAGTCTGCATCGGGTCTTGGCACTCTTTCACTGAGCGGATGCCACGAACGGCATCCGCTCGTGTGAAACAGCCCTTACTGCTGCTTATTAGCCTCGCGTTGGTGCAGGTTTGTCTCCCGCTGCTGCAGATTAGCCTCCATGAGGGCCTTCACAACAGCCTCCATTTTGTAGTGGGGCACGGGCTGTAATACAGCTAGTTTAATGTACAACCGTGCCTGAAAAAATGCAGAGACAAAAATATTGGCCACCAATTGTGGAGACTCGCTCTGATAGACAGGATTAGCAGACGCAGTATAGAGGCAACAACAAGTTCTGTGGATCAAATAGTTCAGTGTTTTATTCACACTTTAGGCAAGTGACAAAACAAGCAGTTATATTTAAACAAAAAGTCATTTTGCGGTGTTTCTGTAAAGAATAAATCAAGGCAACTGGGCCAGTTTCCTTGATTTATTCTTTACAGATATACCATGACCTGGATATATGAGAACCTTCACAGACACTTTGCGGTATTGGTAGTATTCACACCATGCGGCAATTCTGCCTCAAAAAGTATTTGCTGATAGCAGTACCAACCTGTTTTCACGCCAAACAGGTAGCAATCTTTCATTCAGACACAAGGCTCTCAGATCCCAACACAGAGACATGGCTCCTGAGCCCAGCTGCCTATTCAAAATCTGGCATTTAAAATCTGGTCTGGTATCTGACCTCATCTGGCTGTACATCATACCAGCAGCACATGCTGTTAGAAAAATACCTGTTTTCCCAGACCAAACATCTCACTGTGTCACACGCCGTAGACTCACTAGTAAGGTTATTGTAGGAAAACTCTGTCCAAGGTAACAATTGTACCCAATTTTCGTGTGGAGCTGAAACAAAATGCCAAAGGTAATTCTCCAATATCTAAATGACCCTTTCTACTTGCCCTTTGGTTTGGGAATGATAGCCGGAGGAGAAGTCCAGGTCAACTTCTAGCAGTCGGCAAAGAGCTCTCCAGTGCTTGGAGGTAAACTAGACTCCCCGATCAGAAACAATATGCCCTGGTAAACCATGCAGACGAGATATATATGTTTCACAAACAGTTTAGCAAGTTCCACAGCTGAGGGCAATCCAGTCAAAGGAACGAAGTGGGCCATCTTGGAGAAGTGGTCCACAACCACCCAAATCACGGTACATCCGGCTGAAGAGGGCAGATCTGTAATAAAGTGCATGGCAATGTGTTGCCATGGGGCATCAGGAACAGGTAGTGGTAACACCAGGCGGTTTACTCCTGGAGATTTTATTTGGAGCACAGACGGTGCAGGCAGAGACATAATCACGCACATCTTTGGATAATGTGGGCCACCTGTAGAGGCGAGACACCAGTTCTGTGGTCTTGCAAATACCTGAGTGACCGGCCAGTTTGCAGTTGTGGCCCCACGTTAGGCTATGTTTCCTTTTGGCACATGGCATGAATGTTCTCCCGGGAGGAATGTCTCTTACCAGGACAAGAGCCTCTGTGATCAAGCGAGCAGAGTCTAGAATGAATTGGGACTCCTCCTGCTGGTCTGCAAAGTCAAATGACCTAGACAGAGCATCCTCCTTGATGTTTCTCTCAGCGGGGCGAAAATGCAACTTGAAATTAAAATGAGAGAAGAAGAGAGCCCACCTGGCTTGGCGAGGGTTCATACGCTGAGCCGTCTGCAGATATGTGAGGTTCTTGTGATCTGTGAATATTATCACCAGATGCTGGGCCCCCTCCAGCAGATAACACCACTTCTCCAAGGCAAGTTTTATGGCAAGAAGTTCTCTGTCTCCTATAAAGTAATTCCTCTCAGCCGGTGAGAAGAGTTTGGAGGAGAACCCACAGTTAAACATCTTGCCCTTAGAACCTCTCTGTAGAAGAACACCACCGGCTCCTATGGAGGAGGCGTCCACTTCTAGAAAGAATTGGCGGGAGACATCAGGGTGATGAAGAACCGGTGCGGAAGAAAGGACTTCTTTAAATGGATGAAGGCGGCCTCTGCCTCTGGAGTCCAGTCCTTAGCATTCACCCCTTTCCTAGTAAGAGCGGAGATCGGAGATGTAAGGGATGAAAAAAAAAATCGAGATGAATTGCCAATAGAAATGAGCAAATCCCAAGAAGCGCTGTATAGCGGGGCCAGTCCATTACTGCCTTAAACTTTTCAGTATCCATCTGCAGCGCAGCATCCGAGATGATGTATCCGAGAAATGGTATAGTAGATTTTTGGATAAACCCCCTCTCGAGATTTTCCTTAATGTACTCAGACATCGCTTGGATCTCAGGAAGTGAGAGGGGTAGACTCAACCACGAGGAGGAGTGCTGATGCAGCCAAGGAAGACAGAGGATAACCGGATTCATGTACATTGGCAGCATGTAGAAGGAAATCATCTCCAAATGCAGAACCCCAATTTGCAGCTTGAGCGGCATAGTAATGGAGATTGTGAGGGATTGTACCTTAATTTTGTATTCTGGGTTCCATTTTACTTTGCTGGTTTAATTTAGGGCAGAATTGAGAATTGCTGAGCTGTGTGTATTTGAAACAAACAAAGTTAATTGTTTATTAGTTCTCAGAAGTATGTGTGCCTGATGTTATGGGAGTACAAGTGGTACTAGGACTTTTCAAGGACGAATAACTGAGGGCTAAGATAAGTTTTTTTGTAATCAAATGTGCTTGTCTTGCAAGCATCAAAAAGAAGTTATTATTATTAATCATGTGATACTTACGTAAAATGACGATATCTGGGTTTGGCTCGAGTTCTAGAAAAAGGGTATAAATATTTTGAGTCCGCCCAATAAAGATGAGAGAGATCATTCTGATACAACCTTGAGCCTGTGTCATTTATCTCTCCCGAGTATACTCGTATTTTTATCTGATTATCTGATTTGGACCCCAGCAGATCATAGAAGTAGGGGTTTTGCCCTAACAAGATCACTTGTTCAGGGAGTAGCAGTCCATTAATCGAGACCACTGATAGAGGCCTTTCAAGATGGATGGTAGGAAGCTGGAACTGATGGACCAGAGTTTGCTTAATGAAATTACCGGCCGGCCCAGAGTCGAGGAATGCAGGCACAGACAGCGTGACTCCCTTGTGCGAGAGAATCACCGGAACAGAAAGTTTTGGAGAGGACTTCTCTTTGTTTAGAACCACCTCTCCAATAGATCCTAGCTTCTGGAGACAATTATGCATGAAGTGGGCCTTACCACCGCAATAAACACAAGTTTTCAGCTTTGCAGCGTGAATGTTCCTGGTCAGACAATCAAAAGCACTTTATTTGCTGGGGATCTTCAGGTGGGATGGATCCTAGAGGAAGTAACGGCCTCTTGAAGGATGGAGCCAACTGAGGTGGCCTTCTGGTGTATGTGACCTCCTTAGCACGTTCCTTGAAGCACATATCTATCCTTGTAGCCAAGGTGATCAGGTCATTCAGAGTAGAAGGACAGTCGCGACCAGCTAGTTCAGCCTTAATCCAGCCAGAAAGGCCCTCCCAGAACATCGCCATCTGAGCCTCATTGTTTTATGCCAGTTCGGAAGCCAGGGTATGAAACTGGATGGTGCAGACACAGCAGAAGATGTGTGGCCGGGCTCTTCAAAGACCAGTCGGAAGGTAGCCAGGAAAGACTGCAGATTAGTGGTCTCTGGACCTCCATGTTCCCAAATAGGATTTGCCCACGCAAGTGCCTCATCAGACAGGGACAAAATGAAGGCAACCTTGGACTGCTCAATGGGAAACTTCTGCCCATGCAACTCAAAGTGGATCAGGCACTGGTTCAGGAATCCACGACAGGTTTTTGGATCTCCACCACAGCGTGATGGCAGTGGGAATTGCACACCTGCGGCACACAAATCTGGATTCACCGGTGTAGGAATTGCAAAAGTAGCAGCGACTGGCAACCCTGCAGTAGCTGGAGAATAGATGGCATCCAGACGAGCATCAACATTTTGCAGGAACTGCATCATGACATCTTGACGTTCGCTCTGGCGCCTCACTTCATATAATAATTCCTGAACAACAGGCTTTGAGTGACCGGCGGGGTCCATGGCTTCAGTGTACCGTCACAGATCGGCGGGTTTGAACCCACTGTGCCACTGACTGTCTATATTCTGGAGGGGCGTGTCTAAGCAACTACATGGTTTTCACTAGAGCCTTAGATGGTGATGATAGACTTGAGCCGTTAGGGTAGTTGCCAGGGTCTACTCCAGAGCAATTCCCGAGTCAGTGGCAGCTGGTCCTGGGTAGGTACCAGAAGTACACGTGCAGTCAGGCAGGCGGGTCGTTACCAGGAGCAACAGTGCAGCACCGAAGGATGAGGCAGCGGCATAGGCAAAAGGTCAGGCAAGGCGGCACAGGTACAGATCAGGCAATCCGGATCGGCAACGGGAGAGACAAGGCAAGCAGGCAGGGATCAGATGATAAGCAGTCCAGGAACAAAGTATAGATCAGGATCACACAAGAGTAACCGGAAGCAACAAAGGCATCTGGGAAGACACTGAGGCATCTGGGAAGGTGGTTGAGCCACTTAAATACCTGCAGGAGAGCCAGGGTTGGTCAGCGAGGTGACCTGACCTAACCCACACAGCCCAGGGAGTAATGCGCTCTGCCCTTAGAGCAGTGTAATACGAAACCAGCCAAACTCATGCTGTGTCCATGGCTGAGTGGAAGCTGTGGAGCGGAATCCTCAAAAGCAATACTAGCTACAGAAACAGAGCCCAGGACCGCAGCTGTAAAATGGGAAGCACTGACCACAGGTCACCGCTCAGAGGGGCGCCTGGGACTGTGGCGATAAGCGGGGCAACAGCGGCATACAGAATCTGCTGTTACACATATCACTAGATTATGTCATCCATACCTAATCAATGGAGATCCCACCACTGCAACTCTTTTAGAATGAAGTAGAAATGGTGCAAGGAAAGTGCTGTGCCATTTGATTGCCCATCAGGTCTGCTTGACTTTTTCTGGAGGCTGCATAGTCGACCTCTTGTAGTCAGTGGCTGAACCTGACAGTGCGGTATGCCAGACCAACAAGGGAATTACATATGAGGTCACGGTGTGAGCAATACGTGAGCCGGGGTAAATACAGTTCTGGTTACTCACGGTTATGTCGTCCCTGGGCAGGCTCGCATAAGTGATAATGAGAACAGCACAGTAATTCTCTGGGGCACACTCTGGTGTAAGGGACACAGGCCAGATGGTGATTCGAGGTACCCTTGATGGTCTCTATTAATGTGCCTTTGGCAAGGTCTCTTGTTGTCGTGACGCCAATATCTTTTGTGGTGGTACAACCATTTATTGTAGTGTTAATTGAGGAACTGAAGACTGAGACCAGGATGGTGCAATCCAACTTAGAACATTTACTGAACGTTGCTCCTGGTAACAATAACATCCAAGTATAGAACAGTCTCTCTAAGATGGACAGAGGTAAAGCTGCAAGAGGTCCACTGCTGACAGGTGTGATGTCTGACAGTCTGTTTCTCATTAATGATACAGAGTTTATGCTTGCTGGTAGAGGACTTCTAAGCTGGTCCTTATTATCCCAGTGCAGGTTAGTGAGGCTGCCGGAGGCTGGTAAATCCTTCACTTTTAGCTCCAAAGGTCCTAAGGCACTTATAGCGATGGCCGTAACCCTTTAATAAACTGCTGAGTATGTGGCCCACTTCAGCTCTGGGCTGAAGACTGGCTGAGAGCTCAAGACTGCACTCACTGCAAACTAAGACTGAACTAGAATCCCCTGGCTAGGCCTGAGCTATATATATATATGGGAGATGTTATCTCCCCCTAGTGGTCGGCTCAGTGTAATGCAATCTGACACACCTGTAGGCAGGGATTATGCATAAAGATGGATTGCAGCATAAAACAAGTTATATACAGCATACAATGCACACAACACAACAACTTTGCAGTACCCACGAGGGTAGTGGGACACTGCAATAGGAGATGAAGTGGCACAGAGCTTAATCAGTGTCATAACTAGAAATGACTGGGCCCCATAGCAAAATTTTAAATGGGGCCTCCCTCCAGAAACTTGGAAACCCCCTCCTCCCGTGCAACTTCCACTCCTGTGGCTAGTCAAGATCAATCTCTCAGATGAGCAGCCGGTCTGTTTCCTACAGTGTCACTGTATATAATGTCATTGTATAATACTGTTGAGGGTCAGGGATCCCTGACAATAAAAACTTTTAATCCTCATCCTGAGCGGACCCCTTCTGAGCATGGGCTCCAAATCAGCCACTTCCTCTGCTTCCCCTATAGATACACCCCTGGCTTCCATAGTGCTGTAGCTGCTTATTTCTAATGGTGGGCGAATGTCACAGCATCCCCACAGACTGGAAACTAGCTAGTAATGCTTGTCCTGGGACAACAGCTTTCATTATCTTCAGTAATATCCATAAGTGCCTTTTGCTTTTACTGACATTACAAATGTTTAATGTTAGTTAATAAAATATGTGTGATGAATAATAAATTCATTTTTGAGACCTCATTAGTAGCATTGTTATTACAGATTTTGACTATTGCCACCTCAGCTACAGAATGAATTACGTTTGGTTAAAATATGTATGAGAAAAAAACAATTAAGTTACAAGTAACAACACAAACCATTCAGAGACCTTCTGCTTTCTACACTGACACTAAGGTCAAGAAAGACAGTACTGAAAACATTGCATTATTAACCACTTCAGCCCCGCTAGGTGAAACCCCCTTCATGACCAGGCCACTTTTTACACTTCGGCACTACACTACTTTCACCGTTTATCGCTCGGTCATGCAACTTACCACCCAAATGAATTTTACCTCCTTTTCTTCTCACTAATGGAGCTTTCATTTGGTGGTATTTTATTGCTGCTGACATTTTTACTTTTTTTGTTATTAATCAAAATGTAACGATTTTTTTGCAAAAAAATGAAATTTTTCACTTTCAGCTGTGAAATTTTGCAAAAAAAACGACATCCATATATAAATTTTTCGCTAAATTTATAGTTCTACATGTCTTTGATAAAAAAAAAATGTTTGGGCAAAAAAAAAAAATGGTTTGGGTAAAAGTTATAGCATTTACAAACTATGGTACAAAAATGTGAATTTCCGCTTTTTGAAATGGCTCTGATTTTCTGAGCACCTGTCATGTTTCCTGAGGTTCTACAATGCCCAAACAGTAGAAAAACCCCACAAATGACCCCATTTCGGAAAGTAGACACCCTAAGGTATTCGCTGATGGGCATAGTGAGTTCATAGAACTTTTTATTTTTTGTCACAAGTTAGCGGAAAATGATGATGATTTTTTATTTTTTATTTTTTTCTTACAAAGTCTCATATTCCACTAACTTGCGACAAAAAATAAAAAATTCTAGGAACTCACCATGCCCCTCACAGAATACCTTGGGGTGTCTTCTTTCCAAAATGGGGTCACTTGTGGGGTAGTTATACTGCCCTGGCAATTTAGGGGCCCAAATGTGTGAGAAGAACTTTGCAATCAAAATGTGTAAGAAATGACCGGTGAAATCCGAAAGGTGCACTTTGGAATATGCGCCCCTTTGCCCACCTTGGCAGCAAAAAAGTGTCACACATCTGGTATCGCCGTACTCAGGAGAAGTTGGGGAATGTGTTTTGGGGTGTCATTTTACATATACCCATGCTGGGTGAGAGAAATATCTTGGCAAAAGACAACTTTTCCCATTTTTTTTATACAAAGTTGGCATTTGACCAAGATATTTTTCTCACCCAGCATGGGTATATGTAAAATGACACCCCAAAACACATTCCCCAACTTCTCCTGAGTACGGCGATACCAGATGTGTCACACTTTTTTGCTGCCAAGGTGGGCAAAGGGGCACACATTCCAAAGTGCACCTTTAGGATTTTGCAGGGCATTTTTTACACATTTTGATTGCAAAGTTCTTCTCACACATTTGGGCCCCTAAATTGCCAGGGCAGTATAACTACGCCACAAGTGACCCCATTTTGGAAAGAAGACACCCTAAGGTATTCCGTGAGGGGCACTGCGAGTTCCTAGAATTTTTTATTTTTTGTCACAAGTTAGCGGAAAATGATGATTTTTTTTTTTTCTCTTTTTTCCTTACAAAGTCTCATATTCCACTAACTTGCGACAAAAAATAAAAAATTCTAGGAACTCGCCATGCCCCTCACGGAATACCTTGGGGTGTCTTCTTTCCAAAATGGGGTCACTTGTGGCGTAGTTATACTTCCCTGGCAATTTAGGGGCCCAAATGTGTGAGAAGTACTTTGCAATCAAAATCTGTAAAAAATGACCGGTGAAATCCGAAAGGTGCACTTTGGAATATGTGCCCCTTTGCCCACCTTGGCATCAAAAAAGTGTCACACATCTGGTATCGCCGTACTCAGGAGAAGTTGGGGAATGTGTTTTGGGGTATCATTTTACATATACCCATGCTGGGTGAGAGAAATATCTTGGCAAAAGACAACTTTTCAAATTTTTTTATACAAAGTTGGCATTTGACCAAGATATTTTTCTCACCCAGCATGGGTATATGTAAAATGACACCCCAAAACACATTGCCCAACTTCTCCTGAGTACGGCGATACCAGATGTGTCACACTTTTTTGCTGCCAAGGTGGGCAAAGGGGCACATATTCCAAAGTGCACCTTTCAGATTTTGCAGGGCATTTTTTACACATTTTGATTGCAAAGTTCTTCTCACACATTTGGGCCCCTAAATTGCCAGGGCAGTATAACTACCCCACAAGTGACCCCATTTTGGAAAGAAGACACCCCAAGGTATTCCGTGAGGGGCATGGCGAGTTCCTAGAATTTTTTATTTTTTGTCGCAAGTTAGTGGAATATGAGACTTTGTAAGGAAAAAAGAAAAAAAAAGAAAAATCATCATTTTCCGCTAAATTGTGACAAAAAATAAAAAATTCTAGGAACTCGCCGTGCCCCCCACGGAATACCTTGGGGTGTCTTCTTTCCAAAATGGGGTCACTTGTGGCGTAGTTATACTGCCCTGGCAATTTAGGGGCCCAAATGTGTAAGAAGTACCTTGAAATCAAAATGTGTAAAAAATGGCCTGCGAAATCCGAAAGGTGCCCCTTTGCCCACCTTGGCTGCAAAAAAGTGTCACACATCTGGTATCGCCGTACTCAGGAGAAGTTGGGCAATGTGTTTTGGGGGGTCATTTTACATATACCCATGCTGGGTGAGAGAAATATCTTGGCAAAAGACAACTTTTCCCATTTTTTTATACAAAGTTGGCATTTGACCAAGATATTTTTCTCACCCAGCATGGGTATATGTAAAATGACACCCCAAAACACATTCCCCAACTTCTCCTGAGTACGGCGATACCACATGTGTGACACTTTTTTGCAGCCTAGATGCGCAAAGGGGCCCAAATTCCTTTTAGGAGGGCATTTTTAGACATTTGGATCCCAGACTTCTTCTCACACTTTCGGGCCCCTAAAAAGCCAGGGCAGTATAAATACCCCACATGTGACCCCACTTTGGAAAGAAGACACCCCGAGGTATTCAATGAGGGGCATGGCGAGTACCTAGAATTTTTTTTTTTTTTGCATAAGTTAGCGGATATTGATTTTTTTTGTTTTTTTTCTCACAAAGTCTCACTTTCCGCTAACTTAGGACAAAAATTTCAATCTTTCATGGACTCAATATGCCCCTCACGGAATACCTTGGGGTGTCTTCTTTCCGAAATGGGGTCACATGTGGGGTATTTATACTGCCCTGGCTTTTTAGGGGCCCTAAAGCGTGAGAAGTCTGGAATATAAATGTCTAAAAATGTTTACGCATTTGGATTCCGTGAGGGGTATGGTGCGTCCATGTGAGATTTTATTTTTTGACACAAGTTAGTGGAATATGAGACTTTGTAAGAAAAAACAAAAACAAACAAAAAATGTCCGCTAACTTGTGCCAAAAAAAATGGCTGAATGGAGCCTTACCAGGGGGGGAGTGATCAATGACAGGGGGGTGATCAATGACAGGGGGGTGATCACCCATATAGACTCCCTGATCACCCCCTGTCATTGATCACCCCCCCTGTAAGGCTCCATTCAGACGTCCGCATGATTTTTACGGATACATGGATACATGGATCGGATCCACAGAACGCATGCGGACGTCTGAATGGAGCCTTACAGGGGGGTTATCAATGACAGGGGGTGATCAGGGTAATCAGGGTGATCACCCCCCTGTCACTGATCACCCCCCCTGTAAGGCTCCATTCAGACATCCGCATGATTTTTTACGGATCCATGGATACATGGATCGGATCCACAAAACGCATGCGGACGTCTGAATGGAGCCTTACAGGGGGGTTATCAATGACAGGGGGTGATCAGGGTAATCAGGGTGATCACCCCCCTGTCACTGATCACCCCCCCTGTAAGGCTCCATTCAGACATCCGCATGATTTTTTACGGATCCATGGATACATGGATCGGATCCACAGAACGCATGCGGACGTCTGAATGGAGCCTTACAGGGGGGTTATCAATGACAGGGGGTGATCAGGGTAATCAGGGTGATCACCCCCCTGTCACTGATCACCCCCCCTGTAAGGCTCCATTCAGACATCCGCATGATTTTTTACGGATCCATGGATACATGGATCGGATCCACAAAACGCATGCGGACGTCTGAATGGAGCCTTACAGGGGGGTTATCAATGACAGGGGGTGATCAGGGTAATCAGGGTGATCACCCCCCTGTCACTGATCACCCCCCCTGTAAGGCTCCATTCAGACATCCGCATGATTTTTTACGGATCCATGGATACATGGATCGGATCCACAGAACGCATGCGGACGTCTGAATGGAGCCTTACAGGGGGGTTATCAATGACAGGGGGTGATCAGGGTGATCACCCCCCTGTCACTGATCACCCCCCCTGTAAGTCTCCATTCAGACATCCGCATGATTTTTACGGATCCATGGATACATGGATCGGATCCGTAAAAATCATGCGGACGTCTGAATGGAGCCTGACAGGGGGGTGATCAATGACAGGGGGGTGATCAATGACAGGGGGTGATCAGGGAGTGTATATGGGTGATCACCCGCCTGTCATTGATCACCCCCCTGTAAGGCTCCATTCAGACGTCCGCATGATTTTTACGGATCCATGGATACATGGATCGGATCCGTAAAAATCATGCGGACGTCTGAATGGAGCCTTACAGGGGGGTGATCAATGACAGGGGGGTGATCAATGACAGGGGGTGATCAGGGAGTGTATATGGGTGATCACCCGCCTGTCATTGATCACCCCCCTGTAAGGCTCCATTCAGACATCCGCATGATTTTTTACGGATCCATGGATACATGGATCGGATCCACAAAACGCATGCGGACGTCTGAATGGAGCCTTACAGGGGGGTTATCAATGACAGGGGGTGATCAGGGTAATCAGGGTGATCACCCCCCTGTCACTGATCACCCCCCCTGTAAGGCTCCATTCAGACATCCGCATTATTTTTTACGGATCCATGGATACATGGATCGGATCCACAAAACGCATGCGGACGTCTGAATGGAGCCTTACAGGGGGGTTATCAATGACAGGGGGTGATCAGGGTGATCACCCCCCTGTCACTGATCACCCCCCCTGTAAGGCTCCATTCAGACATCCGCATGATTTTTTACGGATCCATGGATACATGGATCGGATCCACAGAACGCATGCGGACGTCTGAATGGAGCCTTACAGGGGGGTTATCAATGACAGGGGGTGATCAGGGTAATCAGGGTGATCACCCCCCTGTCACTGATCACCCCCCCTGTAAGTCTCCATTCAGACATCCGCATGATTTTTACGGATCCATGGATACATGGATCGGATCCGTAAAAATCATGCGGACGTCTGAATGGAGCCTGACAGGGGGGTGATCAATGACAGGGGGGTGATCAATGACAGGGGGTGATCAGGGAGTGTATATGGGTGATCACCCGCCTGTCATTGATCACCCCCCTGTAAGGCTCCATTCAGACGTCCGCATGATTTTTACGGATCCATGGATACATGGATCGGATCCGTAAAAATCATGCGGACGTCTGAATGGAGCCTTACAGGGGGGTGATCAATGACAGGGGGGTGATCAATGACAGGGGGTGATCAGGGAGTGTATATGGGTGATCACCCGCCTGTCATTGATCACCCCCCTGTAAGGCTCCATTCAGACGTCCGCATGATTTTTACGGATCCATGGATACATGGATCGGATCCGTAAAAATCATGCGGACGTCTGAATGGAGCCTGACAGGGCGGTGATCAATGACAGGGGGTGATCAGGGAGTGTATATGGGTGATCACCCGCCTGTCATTGATCACCCCCCTGTAAGGCTCCATTCAGACGTCCGCATGATTTTTACGGATCCATGGATACATGGATCGGATCCGTAAAAATCATGCGGACGTCTGAATGGAGCCTGACAGGGCGGTGATCAATGACAGGGGGTGATCAGGGAGTGTATATGGGTGATCACCCGCCTGTCATTGATCACCCCCCTGTAAGGCTCCATTCAGACGTCCGCATGATTTTTACGGATCCATGGATACATGGATCGGATCTGTAAAAATCATGCGGACGTCTGAATGGAGCCTGACAGGGCGGTGATCAATGACAGGGGGGGATCAGGGAGTGTATATGGGTGATCACCCGCCTGTCATTGATCACCCCCCTGTAAGGCTCCATTCAGACGTCCGCATGATTTTTACGGATCCATGGATACATGGATCGGATCCGTAAAAATCATGCGGACGTCTGAACGGAGCCTGACAGGGGGGTGATCAATGACAGGGCGGTGATCAATGACAGGGGGGTGATCAGGGAGTTTATATGGGGTGATCAGGGGTTTATAAGGGGTTAATAAGTGACGGGGGGGGGGGGTGGGGAGTGTAGTGTAGTGTAGTGTGGTGTTTGGTGGGACTGTACTGACCTACCTGAGTCCTCTGGTGGTCGATCCTAACAAAAGGGACCACCAGAGGACCAGGTAGGAGGTATATTAGACGCTGTTATGAAAACAGCGTCTAATATACCTGTTAGGGGTTAAAAAATTCGGATCTCCAGCCTGCCAGCGAGCGATCGCCGCTGGCAGGCTGGAGATCCACTCGCTTACCTTCTGTTCCTGTGAGCGCGCGCGCCTGTGCGCGCGTGTTCACAGGAAATCTCGCGTCTCGCGAGAAGACGCGTATATGCGTCCAGGAGGAATAAAGCAACCACCTCCCGGACGCATATACGCGTACGGCGGTCGGGAGGTGGTTAAACAATTGGTTTTAAATAATTTTAGGACCTTATATAAGCTTATAAGATAGGCTTATAGTTCTATCTATCTATCTATCTATCTATCTATCTACCTACCTATGTATTTATCTATCTATGCTATCTATCTATCTATCATGCAACTCACCTAGCCTGGTTACATAAAATGGTAAATGTTAGATGGATATATATATATATATATATATATATATATATATATATATCCATCTATCTCTGTGTATAGCAAAAAAATTATAATTAGACTAAAACCTTCAGGATCACAGGTGCATATCCATGAGGAAAACATAATTACAAAAAACAAAATGGCTGCACACCATTATATCTACAAACAATGGAGCTAGGAAATGGGGGTCATTCTAGATAAAATGGGTACAATACCGACTATAAATAAGTATACATGAATAATAGAAGCTCTTAGCGCACATATGTGTCGGGCCCATCTACCAGGCGTCAAGGTGGCTTCCGCAGATGGGTCCCTATCACTAAAGAAACTGCCTCACTTTGGACCTACTTAAGCCTACAATATTCAGGGCAGTGTAGGAACCAGCTACAAACATATTCTGCTCAGAAGTCCCAGGTAGATGGGCGTGTCCAGTCTAAAAGGGGTGCCACCCCCAACATATTGCAAGAAAATTTAGACTAAAACCTTCAGGATCACAGGTGCCTATCCATGAGGCAAACATAATTACAAAAAACAAAATGGCTGCACACCATTATATATACAAACAATAGAGCTAGGAAATGGGGGTCATTCTAGATAAAAGTGGTAAAATACCTACTATGAATGAGTATACATGAATAATGGAAGCTCTTAGCGCACATATGTGTTGGGCCCATCTACCAGGCGTCAAGGTGGCTTCCGCAGATGGGTCCCTATCACTAAAGAAACTGCCTCACTTTGGACTTACTTAAGCCTACAATATTCAGGGTAGTGCCATTGAAAAAGCCCTCCTCCAAGGCTATCGCCAGAGAGCTGTTCCAGATTTTGTCAAGAACAGGGATGCCCAAGGAGATCCTGATTGACCAGGGGACCCCATTCATGTCAAGGGTAATGCAGGATCTCTATAAAGTACTGAAAGTTACCCAGTTATGCAACTTGGTTTGTCACCCACAGACAGATGGCTTGGTAGAACATTTTAACAAAACCTTGAAGGCCATGTTGAAAAAAGTAGTTGAAAAGGATGGCTGGGATTGGGATTACCTGTTGCCTTACCTGCTGTTCTCAAACAGAGAGGTGCCTTTAGTGTCAACAAGGTTCTCGCCTTTTGAGTTGTTATATGGCAGGAATCCTCTAGGGCTGTTAGATATAGCTAAGGAGAGCTGGGAGAGCGAGGTCACACCTTACAGAAGCATGATTGAACATGTTGCCACACTGCAAGAGCAGATAGCTCAGGTAATGCCCTTTGTGAAGTAGCATCTTCTCCAGGCTCAAGAGGCACTAGCTAAAATATATAACCGGTCGGCCCGTCTTAGACAGTTTAATCTAGGGGACCTGGTTCTAGTCCTAGAGCCCACAGTGGAGAGCAAATTCCTGCCAAAATGGCAAGTACCCTATAAGATAGTTGAGAGGGTGGGTGAAGTTAACTATCGGCTACGTCAGCCAGGTGGGAGAAAGCCCTATCAGATTCCTCCTGAGGCCCCTTCTCTGATGACCTAACCAGATGCCACCATAGAAAATGTGAAGATTGCAGAAGCCCTGTCCCACCACCCAAAAATACCAATGCAGCAGAATAGGGATTATTTACAGAAACACCAGGGTTAACCAATGTTGTGGAACATGAGATTATCACTGAGCCTCATGCGAGAGTAAATTTAAAACCCAAAATATAAGACTGAATCTGGATCGCACATCTTCATACTATGCCTTGATCTAATAACTGCTTCTCAGCATAAATAACATCGCTTTTCAGCGCAATTAATGGTATAACACCCCCTATGTTACATGCTCTACATGAGGCATTAGTATACATTTTGATCAAAAAGCATAGGCCCACTCACCATGACAAGACTGCCTTCTAGAGTGGGAACCTACTCTAAGTTTGGGGCAGCGCGGTGACCACCGACGCCACAGCTCTGCACCTGCAGGCGGTGGAACCCAGCAGCCAAACAGCTCCCCCGCTTCCAGGCAAAGCCAACCTTGCACTAGGCCCCACCAACCCACCAGCACAGCACCGAAGCAACAAGGGCCGCCGCGCTGCACCGCACCATGTGAACAGTTGTTAAAGCTCACCTTATCACATGCTCTCAGGAACTTCAACTGAGAGGTAGTAGGGATTTGTAAACCCTTATGTAGACTCCTGCTAATGGGTTCCGCCGCCTGCAGCCTGCTGTGGCTCCGGTGGTCACTGTGCAGCTCTGGGCCAAATTTCGAGTAGGTTCCCACTCTAGGATGCAACCTTGTCATGGTAATTGGGCCTATGCTTTTTGATCAAAATGTGTACTAATGCCTCATGTATAGCATGTAACATAGGGGGCGGTATACCATTAATTGCGCTGATAAGCAATGTTATTTATGCTGAGAAGTTATTTTATCAAGGCATAGTATGAGGATGTGCGATCCAGATTCACGGTAGTTTCCAAAGAGGTCCAGAGAATGTTAAAGCTGGGGGTGATTGAGGAATCTAAAAGTGGGTGTTCTAGTCCCATAGTGCTAGTCCAAAAGCACAATGGAGAGTGGCGATTCTGTAATGACTACCGCAAACTAAACAAAGTGTCCAAGGTAGATGCATAACCCATGCCCCGGCTGGATGAATTTATTGAGAGACTAGGACCAGCTCGCTATATAACTACCCTAGATCTTACCAAGGGTTATTGGCAAATTCCTTTATCTAAAGAAGCTAGAGAAAAGACAGCATTTTCCACACCAGAAGGGTCTTTCTAGTACAATAGGATGCCGTTTGGTTTGCAAGGGGCCCCCGCCACTTTCCACAGGGCTATGGATCAGATCTTATGGCCACACAGGGAATATGCAGTAACTTACTTGGATGACATAGTGATCTTCAGTCGGAATTGGGAGAGTCACCTCAGTAAAATTTAAGCTGTCCTGGATGCGCTAAGAAAGGCCGGCTTTACTATAAATCCAAGCAAGTGTGCCATGGGGATGGAAGAGGCCAGGTACTTGGGGTACATTGTGGGAAGAGGGGAGATAAAGCCCCAAGTAAATAAGGTGGAAGCTATTTAAATAAATAAGGTGGAAATATTTTATGCGTGATATTGAAAGAAAAAACTCTGGATAACGCCTGTTTCGGTTGCTGGTCGGTTCAGAGATCGCGGGGGCTGTAGTTAAAGATCGAGAGAAACAACCTCCGGAAAAAATTATATTTTTGAACCAATCTCTACTTGAGAACATTCAGCGTGGACCCAAACCTGTATGTTTATGCTTTTATAATATAGGGAGAGTGGACCTACTCTCTCCTTTTGGGATTGCAGCTTTAGTAGCACTAGGAATAACACACAAAACATTTTTTTGTGTTTTGAGCTAGGGGCAGTGATGTCTCAGGTCATAAATGGAGAGGAACATCCTGTGTATTATCTCAGCAGAAAGCTGTCCCCGGCAGAGCGGAATTATTCTATAATTGAGAGAGAATGCTTGGCAATTAAGTGGGCACTTGATTATCTCTGATACTACCCCTTGGGGAGGAAATTTGATTTGGTATCAGATCATGCCCCTCTGAAATGGCTAAGGGAGAAAAAGGGTAACAATGCCCGGGTCACCCACTGGTTTCTGGCCCTACAGGATTTTAGGTTTTCTGTGGAGCACAGGCCATGCAGGCTGCAAGGGAATGCAGATGCCCCATCTAGAATACACTGCATGCTCGCTGAAGTTGTCTAGATGCCCAGCTTTGGGCAGGGGGGTATGTAGGAAGGCACGAGGGACCATTTTTGAAGGTAGATATCTGCCAATGAGTTTCCAGGCCTTGGTAAAATAGGAGCCAGTATTTCAGGTGTCAGCTATAGTAGGTGGTTGACACTTGGTTTATTTAGTACAGCTGTGAATAGCTGATCCGGGACGACTCTTACTGGGAGTAGTTATAGTGCTGGGTGGGTGACTACTCCCCACATTCCAGGCCAGGTTTTAACTGGCCTACAAAAACAGCCAGCAGTGTCATGTAGAGGTGGTTGCCTCTCTCTGACAGTGGGGCTCTGTGGAGTGCTATGTTGGATCAGAGTCTGAGCTGGAGTTGCAGTGCCTGTAGGACTGAGGACAAAGCAAAGTCCACATACACCCCGTGGGGGTACAGTACTGTACAATACCATACCTGTGTTGTGCTATAGAAACTGGACATTATTGTTTCTTTAAGGCTAGCTGGAGCAAGACGGTCACCTCCATTTACTTCCTTATTGTTTTGTCAAGAATAAAAGACTGTTGCTTTGCTTTCACCACTAAAAGGCTGCTGCTGTGTCCTTATCTGAAGGCTACCACTGGGGCAGATCCCTACTGTTCTGTCTTCATACACGTTCAAACTGTATGCAGTCTGACATTCAGTATAAACCATACCTGTCTTCCAAATAAGAGGGCTGTTTTCTGTAGTCTAACTTGTTTATTGGTCAACAGGATTGTGAATTGGTAAAACTACAAGAATAGAAATGGCTTGTGTAAGTAAAACATATAGAATAGCATATACAGTAGTACATTGACAGAGAAAGCAGATGTCCAAAATGGCTGCCTATACATAGATTGCATGGCTGGCTAAGTAACAGAAATAACTCCCTGAGTGACACTTATACCTAGCTACACAGCACTGCATAACATACTGTCCCTGAAACAAAGGTGGATGCCACTCACCAGATATACTTGCATAAAGATGGTGTACTGCATGGAACAGCTCTGCTGATATCCTGTAGGTTGTATGTGGACTGAAGACTGGGCTTCTCCTTCCCAGAATGCCTTGCACTACCCACAATGCCTAGCACCTCCCACAAAGCAATAATCTTTAACAGGAAAACAAGTACAATACATTTTTAACACCTCTAGATGGTGCTGTTACTTAACTAATAACTACAGGAATACAGAAATTGCAGCAGAATGAATTAGAAATGAAATAGACGTGAACTGAAATTAATCTCTCTCTGCTGGAGGCAGAACACCTACACTTAGGGTCTATTCACACCTCCGTGAATGTGTCCGCATCCGTTTCGCAAATTGCGGAATGGTGCAGACCCATTCATTCTGTATGGGGCAGGAATGGATGGGGACAGCACACAGTGTGCTATGCACATCCGCATTTCCAGGGTGCACTCATGAACTTCCGGTCCGCGGCTCCATAAAAAAATAGAACATGTCCTATTCTTGTCCGCAATTGTGGACAGGAATAGGCAGTTCTATGGGGGTGCCGGCCGGGTGTATTGCAGATCCGCAATTTGCAGATCTGCAATACACTACAGACGTGTGAATGGACCTTTAACCAGCTGTAAATTGGTATATACTATGAATATTAGCATTCATCAAGGAGTTTAATGACTATATAACAGCAGGCTGCGGACATTTATATATGGAGGAGGAGGGGGGGGGTCGGCGTAACTCTGAGGTAACTTCTAATATTTTTGTATTATTTATAGCTGGGAGTACAATATAATTATTGATGCAAAACAGCTGCTGAAGAACCTCTTTACCATTACCTTTTTATAAAGTAGGTCTGCAGTGAGTGTATTTTTAGATTCCACAGTTGCTGGGGCACATAATACATACTGCAACGGCTGATATACCTTTTCATTAGTTGGCACAAGAAAAAGGAATTTCCTACAAAGGGGTCTCCAACATTTCTAAAAGCAAAATTAAATGAAGACGTGGTAGCGCTGTTTGCAGCATGAACACAACAGTAAGTGATCAGTAACTACTATGTTCATAGGGGTATGAATAATTATGAGCAGCACTATATATAGTGTTTTGTTACATCTCTATATATAACACGCAGAGTACAGGTGAACAGCGCATATAGATTTTGCCATAGCAATGTTTTTTTCTCTTATATATGGGACCTGGCCAAAATGAGGAGGTTTAACACTGAGTAAGACCTGTGGTTGCTGGGATACGGAGACACATAGGAAGATGTGATGTGTCAGGTGACTGGCAACGGGGGTAGCGTCCTAGCAGCGACGTCAGGTCCTAGTCATGTGATCACTAGGCCGAGCACATGATCACTGGAGATGCCGGCCGACTGCGGAGACTGGGAAATGACAGTCAGGCATGCGCAGTAGCATGCTGGAGACGCTGTTCCCCTCACTCAATGTGTTTGTCTGTTCCTTGGGCTCAGCTGTGTTGTAAGTACTAGTTTATACATGGATTTTTCTCACACATGTACGTTGTTAGTAATGAGGTCCCTGTGGATATCACAGGTAGAATTGTCTAAGAGGAGGGGTTATTTCTGGTACCTTGGGACAGCCCCCCCAACCAATCCTGTTTGAATAGGTTGTATAAATATTGTATAAAGTTGTATAAATGTTCACTTGTAACATTATATAGCTTGAAAAAGACTTTGGTGTCAAAACGTTGCTATTTTTTTCGGTGTTAATAAAGACAAAATTGGATTAAAGACTGGGAGTGCTGCGGTTTTTCATCAATTTTTTGGCTACCATGGGGGCCCTCAGGTCAGGGCCTGGCACTGCGAGCACCGCCGCCATTCTACATAGAAGTCGACTAACAAGTGGTGCTGACCTGTCTTCATTTGACCTGTGTCGTCTTATGCATCTATTACTATGTCCCGCATAATGTGTATGTATATTTCCTTGCAAATAAATGTTAAAGTGTAATGTGCCTGGTCTACCGGCAGATGGTGGCAACATTGGCAGAGCTAAGTTTTCCTGGAGTGGATCCTTCTATTCCATTCCAGCCCTCTCTAGAGAGGGAGGAGTTCAGTGCTAGTGATAAGATAAAGTTTGGAAGACTGTTCTCTGATGAAAGTTTATGCCAAGTAAAGCTGTTTCAACGTTAATAAAGGTCTGGACTCCAGTCATTTCTACCAATCCCTCAACTGTTAACCCTTTTATCACTGCTTCAGATGACCATGCTTGGGGTTCCGGATATACAGGTAGGAGCACTGTGACAAGTTCTAAAGTCGAACCGAAAGGAATACTATAGGCAACCCTCATACCACTCTGGCCTTCCTACACCTGGGTTCCACCACTACCTTCTACATAGGGGAACTTAGTTCTTCATTGCTGAAATGCAACTGGCGTCACAACAAAAACTCTAAAAACACCTGTAGAAGAGACCACCAGTCCATGACCTAATGGTTAGAACAGATTCTGATCCAGGTTTTCCTGCTTAGGTTTGTGATCCTTTTTGTCCCATTTTGGAATCTGTAGCTTTTCCTTTCAGCTGTTCTCTGTCAGCCAATCCCAGCTACTATATATTCTCCCTTCTTCTTCCCTTGTTGCCAGATATAGACCTTCCTTCCAGATCTATTTTGACCTCAGGTGGACAACTGTTGCTGTGGAGCTGCTGGATCTTCAGTTCACTCCTGTTGTTGTAGTCTCCCTTCGGGGATTTTTTATTGTGTTTGTGTTGTTTGTCCTTTCCCTATTGTTACCCTAGTTGTCCGTTACGTCAGGGTAAGCCTTTAAAGAGGCACATGATCGGCAAATGGGTTAGCACTGCAGCCCGTCTAGGGAGGTCAGGACAGCCAGGTGCCAATCTCAGGCGAGCTAGGAGTCACTACTCCTCCCTCTCCCTAGTGGAAGGGTACTTATTTTCCCTCCCCTCTGCACCACATGTCTGTTGCCTGCCATCTCAGACGTGTTATCTACTGTGATGTTTATACATATATAATTTACAGACATGTCGCTGAAAAAGCTTTATTTTATGCTGCAAATCAGTCAGCACTGCAGGTGTAGCGTGCACGTGTCCTAGGATTGCCGTCCCATGAAAATCAATGCAATAAAGGACCGGCACTCGCTGTTTGAAGTCTTGCAAATATTCTTCTTTATTGCCACATAACAATATCTGTGACGCGTTTCGGCACTGAACTGTGCCTTTGAGAAATCACAAAACACAATGATTTAAATAGCCCACCTAACAACCCAGTGCTGACGTCATGTAGTCATGACAACCCAACAAAGCTAAATAGAAAAAACATAGAAAAAACACAATCTAGTTATAAAATCTATCCATTTCCAAAGTAGAGTTCTTCTGTATAATGTACATCAGGTAGCTTAAATTTCACTGTAGAAGATAATAATATTATAGATAAGAAAGGAGCTTTACATAAAGGAAATTATAGATAACTACTCAGCTCGTAATCGCGATTCAGACCCAGCGGTTCCAAAGCCTCGCGTTTCATTAATAACTTGTGTACAGTGGTGTACATAGAGAAGTAAGGGCCCCATAGCAAGGATCAAACCAGGCCCCCCACACAGGACAGAGGGGTTTCTCCCTAAACTCTTTTCAATGACTCTTGGGCCTTTTTTCCACTGCCGTATTTGCTAAAAGTTGTTCCTTTAGAGGGAAGAGTCCTGACCAAGTTTTCACCTTCAGTAGAAGAGGAGATAATCCCAACTAAGAATGGGCCCCCTCTTGCCCTGGGCCCCATAGAAGTTGCATCGTCTGCCGCTATGATAGTGACGCCCCTGCTTATGTCGATCCCTGCAACGACACGTTTGTGCTACGCTTTCAATAATCTGAAAGCGCAGTTGCGCATTCAGCATGTTTCTTTTGATGGAAATGATATGGGATCGTCGATTTGTGCTTGTGAAATCTGTCTTTTATACGGGTAGATGTTTCGCCGACATATAATAAGCCACAAGTACATTTAAGGATATAGATGACATATGTGTTGTCGCAAGGGAAAAAAACATGTATAGGTATTTGTTAATCTGTGTGTGGGTAATGTACATGCGTATTTACCCTTTATTACACTCAAACAATGAGCACATCCTAGACACGGAAAGGTACCGTGTCTACTGGTAACCAGGACGCTTTGTTTTAAATCTAATTTTTCACTCCCTATATCAGCCCTAATGATTTTATCCCTGATATTTTCTGTTCTTTTGTAACAAATCATAGGAGGATCATGAAACTCTTCAATCTGGGGATAGGATTTTTTTTATTGAATATTCCAATGTTTGCTGATTGCTGCCCTAACCTTTTTGATCCATGGATGGTATTTAACTACCAAAGATATATTTATTTTTATTTTTATTCACAGTTGTGGAAGAGGCACCATTCGATTCCTCTGTTTCTGTAATACATGTCCTGGATAAACTCTTGCCTCAAATTAAGTTTAAAAAAAAGCTTTATTGACATGTATTATATAGATGTTGAGCAATGAGCAGCACAGTGGCTCAGTGGTTAGCACTGGTGCCTTGCAGAGCAGGGGTCCTCGATTCGAATTTGCCAAGGTCACCATCTGCATTGTGTTTGTATGTTCCCCCATGTTTGCGTGGGTTTCCTCAGGGTATTCCGGTTTCCTCCCACACTCCAAAGACATACTGATAGGGAACCTAGATTGTGAGCCCCATTGGGGACAGCGTGATGCTAATGTCTGTAACGTGCTGTGGATTATGAATATATAAAATAAATAAATATTATATGCTACTAATAACATCCATCAAAGTATGAAGGTGTTTTCTGGTTTGGGCTATTTCTATTGATATATGATGTTTGAGAATAACAGAATAAAGTGGTATTAAAAAGCAGAAAATGCTCAAAACCACATATGCTGCTGCACATTCCTAACCGGCTGAGCAAATCCTGCACATGTGGTCCCATTTAATATAACCCAGTTACTGCCTTTTAAGACCACTTTATTCTGTCATTCTGTTTGTACATGCACCTATAGGTGCGGCCTGCCACACATGAGTCAGTGGTAGGTGGGACTCACAGCCTTCTCCCTCTTCACATTGTATGTGTGATTTGTTCGCTGTGTGTCGGACCTTATGTCCCTGTAATTTTCCATACATTCCCTGTATTTGCCCATACGGCACAGGTAGGTTAGTGTTAGGTCCTGTGCCACTTCGAAATACCTTGATGGGGTGCGTGGGCTCCGTTATGTTCTTGATATAAGAATATATTGGTGAAAGTCTTATTTTAATATTAGTGTGAGGGTTTAGCCATATATTGTCAATTGCATTTACCATTGTAGTGCACAATTTTTTGCAAATCTCTGTTTTATATAGCCAATCACATCCACACATTTGGCTATTCTGTGTAGGATGTCTTTGTGGTACATTTGGTCCGCTGCAGGCATCCTCCATTATATGAATTTTTGCTGGGGATTGCTGTTAGCAACATACCACATGTGCAGGATTTGCTCCCCCGCTTAGAAATGCGCAACAGCATTTGGGGTTTTGAGCATTTTCTGCTATTTAAGACGACTTTATTCTGTTATTTTGGATGAAAAACTGTCCTCTTCCAAAAATGCCAGCTTTTGATGGACTAAGTGCAAACTGGCACTGAACACGGAACATCATGTGAAAGAATCAGCTTATGGGAATGCTACATTGTGCTAAACAGAGGGAATAACCAAGGTGTCACTGAAGCCCAGCAGCAGCATTAGCAGCCAGATATGAATTACACATCTAAAACAAATTGAAGAGTACAATAAAAGTTTTCTCCTTAGTTTAAAATGTGTTTTGCATCAAGTTTCACAACTAAAGACTCCAAACACACGAAAAGATTTATATATCTAGATTAAATTAATAGAAAAATCATATTATAGAACTATATTTTTCTCCTCTTCTTCTGTGATTTCATCTTCTCAGTTTTTCTGTAACTTTTCATTAGATTACATACTGTACCTATGCAGTAGAGGTGGATGTTGGTCCTTACTGGAGCAGCTAAATAAGGATGTTTGATTGATGGGTATTTCCATTTATGAGACAAGCTACTGACCCCTGAGGTACCCCACTAGTGACAGTGACCCAATCTGAGTATTTACCATTAATAACCACCCTCTGTTTTCTATCACTGAGCCAGTTACATGCCCACATACAGATGCAGCTGAGCTGCTAACGCTATGTAAAGAATGGCAAAAAAAAAATACTTTTCAATGGATTTCAATGGCTTTTGTCATGAGATAACACATGGCACAGTGTTAACTTGGTTATCAGAGTCAATTTTAGCTTGACTACATCTGTACACACATTTTCCCCCAGTCCAAACAACCTCAATTTAGGTACCAACCCTTTAAGTGGCACATTATCAAATACTTTGGACAAGTCAAGATATACGACATCCATTAACTCACCCTGGTCAAGTCTACAACTTACCTCCTCATAGGAACTGATTAAATTAGTTGGACATGACCGATCCTCATGAAGCTATGCTGATATGGCGTTATTCGCTTATTTTAATTGAAAAACCAGAATAGCATCTCTTAGAAAACCTTAAAACAGTTTACCCACAACAGATGTTAGACTTACCGGCCTTTAGTTTCCGGGCTCTGTTTTTGATCTGTTTTTGAATATTGGCAAAACATTTGCTAAGCGCCAAGCCTGTGGAACACTCCTTGTCATTATAGACTCCTTAATATCTAATGAAGAATTGCTAATAAGATTAATGAACCAGTCCACCACGTATGAAATCCTGGCATTTATATAAGAAAAATGTTTACAACACGCATACTCATAGTATACATAACATTTCAGAACTGTTGTCTAAGTGCCTTGTTTTCTGCAAATGTGTCGATAATGTGATCTATGTCTAGCTGTTATGCCCTTGAATTTTCAATGCTTTGGATAACAAGGCCAGAAAGTCTTTGCTCAGATATTGTACTTCTCAAATAATTATTTACTAAGTTCATTTTTTAAATGGACTTTTCTGCAGAGGCCACGGTAACTGGCAGAGTTAAGAAGTTGAACAAAAGAAAAGCTATGCATACAGATGATAAATGGGATAAAAGGGCATTGTTCTCCACTAAAAGCAAATCTGCAAGGTTTTTCACAGACAAAGACTTTTTAATTTCAGTTTTCAGTGCAGAACTAAAGCTAAGGATCTTCCCTGGAAATGCTGGCGACAGATATTTTTCCTATTTTTGCTGCACATTTGAGGCAGCTTCAAACAAAGTGTCATATGATACAGCAGCCAAAACTGCTGGCTGAGTGATATGAAAGCACTAATTCCTTTAAAGGGGTATTCTGGTTAGATTAAGTAATCCCCTATCCACAGGATAGGGGACAACTAGTAGATTAGTGGGGGTGCCAGCACCATATCCCGTGCAGCCCCCCTGAAATGAACACAGCAATCGGTTGGGAATTCTGGAGATAGCAGATGTGACGGTAACGTACACTACACACAGGGGGGAGGATAGTGACCACTGCGCTCCACCCTCACCCCTGGCCCTGCCTACTTGCCTCGCAAGTCCTAATGACAGGGGCCAACTAGAAGACAGACAAGACAAACAACAGAACATGAACGGACCGGGTCAATACCTAGAGAGCTACGCAATACTAATGAGCAGAGAATAGGCAATACCTGATATGTTTATTTTCGTTTTTGTTTATACTGTATATTTTGGTATGTAAAATTGAGGGGTGATTTAAACTTTTAATACTTTCTGCTTGCACAGTTTGGGTTAATGAGTGGGGGGTAATATATCACACAGTTTGGGTTGGCATTTTATGAAAATGGGTTTTAAAGATAATCAGTTGAATATGATGCAGTTATTAGAATCAGGAATATTGGAGAGTACAAATAGTGATAATCACGTTTTTATTTTAATAAATCACGTTTGTAGGGAAATTAAAAAAATTATGGGTTTTAAAGGATACACAAATTTTACCCCCTTATGGAGTAATATTAATTTAGGAGAAATTAAAAAAATTAAACACTATGTAAATTGGGAAAATAAAATAATTTATTTATTGATTCATTTGTTTGATGGGGATGAATTAAAAGATTTTGAAACATTAAAAAAATAATTTGGGATATCGAATAAAGAATTCTTTATTCTGCAATTAAGGGATGCAATTATTCAACAAAGGCAGACTCCCACAGATATAAAAAAGGCCTCTACGGATAATATCACTCAATTCCTTAACAGATAAAAGGGAGTATTTCAAGAAGATATAGATTATTGTTGAAAATTAAACAGTCTAAGATCAAAATAGTGGTTGAAAAATAAATGGAAGAAAGACATTGCTGGGTGGATGTATTGTAGAATAAGTCTCTGGTTTCAAAGAGGGCCTCTCATGGGGTTTCTCAATTTTTTATTATCCATAGGCTATATCGTTCTTCTCTTTTATTGAAAAAGATTGGTTTATAAACAACGGATGAATGGAACATGGCATGGAACACGCAGGCCTTTTCCATCTAGTATGGAGATGTCCCAAGTTGTTTAGATATTGGTCGGAGATAGCAACTTTTATTTTAAAAAGTTAAAGGAGTTCAAATAGAGGATGATCCATTGGCTTGTGTATTAGGGGGTACAACCCATCTGCGGGTTTCAAAAATGGACAAACAGATACTCTGTAGATTGTTGTTTCAAGCAAGACTTCTCGTATTAAAGAAATAGATAGATAAAGATTCACCCTCTGTAATAGAATGGAGGAGATCGGTTGATAATATGCTCAACATAGAGAGGATACAGTTGCAAGAAAAAGTATGTGAACCCTTTGAAATTATTTGGATTTCTGCACAAATTGGTCATAAAATGTAATCTGATCTTCATCTAAGTCACAACAATAGACAATCACAGTCTGCTTAAACTAATAACACACAAATAATTAAATGTTACCATGTTTTTATTAACCACACCATGTAAACATTCACAGTGCAGGTGGAAAAAGTATATGAACTCTTGGATTTAATAACTGGTTGAACCTCCTTTGGCAGCAATAACTTCAACCAAACGTTTCCTGTAGTTGCAGATCAGACGTGCACAACGGTCAGGAGTAATTCTTGACCATTCCTCTTTACAGAACTGTTTCAGTTCAGCAATATTCTTGGGATGTCTGGTGTGAATCGCTTTCTGGAGGTCATGCCACAGCATCTCAATCGGGTTCAGGTCAGGACTCTAACTGGGCCACTCCAGAAGGCATATTTTCTTATGTTTAAGCCATTCTGTTGTTGATTTACTTCTATGCTTTAGGGCTTTGTCCTGTTGCAACACCCATCTTCTGTTGAGCTTCAGCTGGTGGACAGATGGCCTTACGCTCTCCTGCAAAAGGTCTTGATAAACTTGGGAATTCATTTTTCCTTCGATGATAGAAATCCGTCCAGGCCCTGACGCAGCAAAGCAGCCCCAAACCATGATGCCTCCACCACCATACTTCACAGTTGGGATGAGGTTTTGATGTTGATGTGCTGTGCCTCTTTTTCTCCTCACATAGTGTTGTGTGTTTCTTCCAAACAACTAAACTTTGATTTCATCTGTCCACAAAATATTTTGCCAGTACTGCTGTGGAACATCGAGGTGCTCTTGTGCAAACTGTAAATGTGCAGCAGTGTTTTTTGGGAACAGCAGTGGCTTCCTCTGTGGTATCCTCCTATGAAATCCATTCTTGTTTAGTGTTTTACGTATCGTAGATTCGCTAACAGGGATGTTAGCATATGCCAGACTTCTTTACCTCATTGAGCAGTCTGCGCTGTGCTCTTGTAGTCATCTTTACAGAATGGCCACTCCTAGGAAGAGTAGCAGCAGTGCTGAACTTTCTCCATTTATAGACAATTTGTCTTACCGTGGACTGATGAACAGCAAGGCTTTTGGAGATACTTTTATAACCCTTTCCAGCTTTATGCAAGTCAACAATTCTCGATCGTAGGTCTTCTGACAGCTCTTTTGTGCGAGGCATCATTCACATCAGGCAGTGCTTCTTGAGAAAAGCAAACCCAGAACTGGTGTGTTTTTCTTATAGGGCAGGGCAGCTGAAACCAACACCTCCAATCTCATTTCAATGATTTGACTCCAGTTGGCTGACACCTCACTCCAATTAGCTCTTGGAGATGTCATTAGTCTAGGGGTTCACATACATTTTCCACCTGCACTGTGAATGTTTACATGGTGTGTTCAATAAAAACATGGTAACATTTAATTCTTTGTGTGTTATTAGTTTAAGCAGACTGTGATTGTCTATTGTTGTTTTATTTTTTGATTTTTTTGTCTATGTGTGTTTGTAAATGAATAAAAACGATTTAATAAAAAATCCTTAATATTTTAATGTTTTTTATTTATTTATTTTTTACTTAGAGAATGCCAAGAGTGTGCATAGCAGTAATCAAAGCACTACTTTGAAGAACCTAGAATATGACATATTTTCAGTTGTTTCACACTTTTTTGCTATGTATATAATTCCACATGTGTTAATTCATAGTTTTGATGCCTTCAATGTGAATCTAGAATTTTCAGAGTCATGAAAATAAAAAAAACTCTTGTGGGACCAAACACCCTCCTCTGTCAGACTAAGCTCCCTCCTCCGTCAGCCCAAACTCCATCAGTCCTCCTCCCTCAGACCAAACTCCCTCCTCCCTCAGACTAAATTCCCTCCTCCGTCAGCCAAAACTCCCTCCTTTCTCAGATGTCAGTCCAAAAATACCTCCTCCATCAGCCCTCAGCACAAACTCCATCAGCCGTCAGGGGTCAGACATCAGGTGTCAGCCCTCAGCCTAAACTCCATCAGCCATAGTAATAGAATGTAAAATATGTTTACAGCAAGCGCTGGCACCACAGACCATTGCCTTCACACTATATATATATATATATATATATATATATAAGCATCAAAAGGATAAGGCAGCACTCCAGATAAAGTGAAAAAAGGT